>NC_089781.1:50051226-50336226 GCF_040412425.1 Macrobrachium rosenbergii | reverse complement strand
TCAGCTGGTTCAGCTGTAGACTTGCAACCACCACCACCATCATCATCATCAACATTCATCATTGTTTTTATTAGGTTTCCCTCTGTGGGTGATGGGGAAATGGATTCATTCTTTCTGTCTGGTCTTTCTTGGGCATTTGCCACTTGGATTGCAGTCTGGTCTTTGTCCTCATTTGTGTCATATTTTTTTAACCATCATATTGGCTTTGATCCTGATACTTCTCTAAATGCTGGTTTTATGATAAACTGTTCTTCATCCTTTCTGATCACCTTAGAACCACCTCAGTCTATCTTCTATCCACTGGACATTGCAAACTGTTCTCCATCCTTTCTGATCACCATGGAACGATCTCAGCCTATCTTCTGTCCACCAGACATTGCAAACTGTTCTCCATCCTTTGTGATCACCATGGAACCATCTCAGGCTATCTTCTGTCCACCAGACATTGCAAACTGTTCTTCATCCTTTCTGATCACCATGGAACCATCTCAGCCTATCTTCTGTCCACCAGACATTGCAAACTGTTCTCCATCCTTTGTGATCACCATGGAACCATCTCAGGCTATCTTCTGTCCACCAGACATTGCAAACTGTTCTTCATCCTGTCCACCGGACATTGCAAACTGATCCTTTGTGATCACCATGGAACCATCTCAGCCTATCTTCTGTCCACCAGACATTGCAAACTGTTCTCCATCCTTTGTGATCACCATGGAACCATCTCAGCCTTGCAAACTGTTCTCCATGGAACCATCCTTTGTGATCACCATGGATCTTTCAGTCCACTCCATCCTTTGATCACCACATTGCAAACTGTTCTCCATCCTTTGTGATCACCATGGAACCATCTCAGCCTATCTTCTGTCCACCGGACATTGCAAACTGTTCTCCATCCTTTCTGATCACCATGGAACCATCTCAGCCTATCTTCTGTCCACCGGACATTGCAAACTCCCATCCTTTCTGATCACCATGGAACAATCTCAGCCTATCTTCTGTCCACCAGACATTGCAAACTGTTCTCCATCCTTTTCACCATCCCATCCTTTCTGATCACCATGGAACAATCTCAGCCACATCTTCTGTCCATCCTTTGTGACCATCTCAGCAAACTGTTCACCATCCTTTCTGATCACCATGGAACAATCTCAGCATTGCAAACTGTTCTCCATCCTTTCTGATCACCATGGATCTTTCTGTCCACCGGACATTGCAAACTGTTCTCCATCCTTTCTGATCACCATGGAACAATCTCAGCACTGGATCTTCTGTCCACCGGAAACTGTTCTCCATCCTTTCTGATTGGAACCATCAAACTTGCAAACTGTTCTCCATCCTTTCTGATCACCATGGAACCATCTCAGCCTATCTTCTGTCCACTGGACATTGATCATCCATCACCATGGAACCATCTCAGCCTATCTTCTACCAGACATCTTCTGTCCACTGGACATTGCAAACTGTTCACCATCCTTTGGATCACCAACCATCTCAGCCTATCTTCTGAACCTGTTCTCCATCTCAGCCTATCTTTCTGATCACATTGGAAACTGTTCTCATTGCAAACCATCTCAGCCTATCTTCTGTCCACCAGACATTGCAAACTGTTCTCCATCCTTTCTGATCCTGGAACCATCTCCATCTTCTGTCCACCGGACATTGCAAACTGTTCTCCATCCTTTCTGATCACCATGGAACCATCTCAGCCTATCTTCTGTCCACCGGACATTGCAAACTGTTCTCCATCCTTTCTGATCACCATGGAACCATCTCAGCCTATCTTCTGTCCACCAGACATTGCAAACTGTTCTCCATCCTTTCTGATCACCATGGAACCATCTCAGCCTATCTTCTGTCCACCAGACATTGCAAACTGTTCTCCATCCTTTCTGATCACCATGGAACCATCTCAGCTTCTATCTTCAAACTGTCCACCTTTCTGGACATTTCTCAGCCTAACTTGCAAACTGTTCTCCATCCTTTCTGATCACCATGGAACCATCTCAGCCTATCTTCTGTCCACCAGACATTGCAAACTGTTCTCCATCCTTTGTGATCACCATGGAACCATCTCAGCCCTTTGTGATATCTTCTGTCCACCAGAAACTGTTCTCCATCCTTTCTGATCACCATGGAACCATCTCAAACTGCAAACTTTCTCCATCCTTTCTGATCACCATGGAACCATCTCAGCCTATCTTCTGTCCACCATCCTTTCTGATCACATGGAACCATCTCAGCCTATCTTCTGTCTTTGCTGTCCACCTTTGACCATGGAACCATTGCAAACTTCTGTTTCTCCATCCTTTGTCACCATGGAACCATCACCATGGAACCATCTCCTTTGTGAGCCAGCCTATCTTCTCCTTTGTGTCCACCGGACATTGCAAACTCTCAGCCTATCTTCTGTCCACCGGACATTGCCCCATCCTTTGGAACCATCTCAGCCTATCTTCTGTCCATTGCACCATGGAACCTATCCATCCCTTTGTGATCTGGAACCATCTCAGCCTATCTTCTTCTGTCCACTCAGGACATTGCAAACTGTTCCCCATCCTTTGATCACCATGGAACCATCTCAGATCACCATCCTTTCTGGAACCATCTCAGCCTATCTTCTGTCCATTGCAAACTGTTCTCCATCATTGCAAACTGTTCCATCTCAGCCATCCTTCCACCAGATCACCATGGTCCACCGGACATTGCAAACTGTTCCCCATCCTTTGTGATCACCATGGAACCATCTCAGCCTATCTTCTGTCCACCAGACATTGCAAACTGTTCTCCATCCTTTCTGATCACCATGGAACGATCTCAGCCTATCTTTTGTCCACCGGACATTGCAAAACTGCCTTCTGTCCACATCCTTTCTGATGACCATGGAACCATCTCAGCCTATCTTCTGTCCACCAGACATTGCAAACTGTTCCCCATCCTTTCTGATCACCATGGAACCATCTCAGCCTATCTTCTGTCCACCAGACATGGAATCCTTTCTGATCACCATGGAACAGCCTATCTTCTGTCCACCATTGCAAACTGTTCTCCATCCTTTCTGACCATGGAACATTGCAAACTTCTTCCCCATCCTGTTCTCCATCCTTTCTGATCACCATGGAACCCTATCTCACCAGACATTGCCTATCTTCTGTCCACTGGACATTGCAAACTGTTCTCCATCCTTTCTGATCACCATGGAACGATCTCAGCCTATCTTCTGTCCACCGGACATTGCAAACTGTTCCCCATCCTTTCTGATCACCATGGAACCATCTCAGCCTATCTTTTTGTCCACCGGACATTGCAAACTGTTCTCCATCCTTTCTGATCACCATGGAACCATCTCAGCCTATCTTCTGTCCACCAGACATTGCAAACTGTTCCCCATCCTTTCTGATCACCATGGAACCATTCAGCCTATCTTCTGTCCACCAGACATTGCAAACTGTTCTCCATCCTTTCTGATCACCATGGAAAAATCTAGGCCTATCTTCTGTCCACCAGACTTTGCAAACTGTTCTCCATCCTTTCTGATCACCATGGAACCACCATGGAACCACCATGGATCTCAGCCTCAGCCTATCTTCTGTCCACCATCTCAGACATTGCAAATTGCTCCTTTCACCATGGAACCATCTCCATCCCACCAGACATTGTGATCACACCATGGAACCATCTCAGCCTATCTTCTGTCCACGGACATTGCAAACTGTTCAAACTGTTCTCCATCTTTGTCTGATCATCTCAGCCTATCTTCTGGGACGATCTCATCCTTTCTTCACCATGGAACCATCTCAGCCTACTTCTGTCCAGACATTGCAAACTGTTCTCCATCCTTTCTGATCACCATGGAACCATCTCAGCCTATCTTCTGTCCACCAGACAGCCTATCTTCTGTCAACCATGGAACCATCTCAGCCTACTTCTGTCCACCGGACATTGCAAACTGTTCTCCATCCTTTCTGATCACTGTGGAACGATCTCAGCCTATCTTCTGTCCACCTTCTGACATTGCAAACTATTCTCCATCCTTTCTGATCACCATGGAACCATCTCAGCCTATCTTCTGTCCACCAGACATTGCAAACTGTTCTCCATCCTTTCTGATCACCATGGAACCATCTCAGCCTATCTTCTGTCCACCAGACATTGCAAACTGTTCTTCATCCTTTCTGATCATCATGGAACCATCTCAGGCTATCTTCTGTCCACGGACATTGCAAACTGTTCTCCATCCTTTCTGATCACCATGGAACCATCTCAGGGTATCTTCTGTCCACCAGACATTGCAAACTGTTCTCCATCCTTTCTGATCACCATGGAACCATCTCAGGCTATCTTCTGTCCACCGGACATTGCAAACTGTTCTCCATCCTTTCTGATCACCATGGAACCATCTCAGCCTATCTTCTGTCCACCAGACATTGCAAACTGTTTTCCATCCTTTCTGATCACCATGGAACCATCTCAGCCTATCTTCTGTCCACCGGACATTGCAAACTGTTCTCCATCCTTTCTGATCACCATGGAACCATCTCAGCCTATCTTCTGTCCACCAAACTGTTCTCCAGACACCATGGAACAAACTATCTTCTCCATCCATTTCTGATCCTTTCTGGATCACCATGGAACCATCTCAGCCTATCTTCTGTCCACCAGGACATTGCAAACTGTTCTCCATCCTTTGTGATCACCATGGAACCATCTCAGCCTATCTTCTGTCCACCGGACATTGCAAACAGTTCTCCATCCTTTCTGATCTCAGCCTATCACCATGGAACTATCTCAGGCTTGCAAACTCTTCCTTTCCACACAGAACCATCTCAGCCTATCTTCTGCAAACTGTTCTCCATCCTTTCTGATCACCATGGAACCATCTCAGCCTATCTTCTGTCCACCAGACATTGCAAACTGTTCTCCATCCTTTCTGATCACCATGGAACGCCTATCTTCTGTCCACCAGACATTGCAAACTGTTCTCCATCCTTTCTGCACCATGGAACCATCTCAGCCTATCTTCTGTCCACCAGACATTGCAAACTGTTCTCCATCCTTTCTGATCACCATGGAACCATCTCAGCCTATCTTCTGTCCACCAAACTGTTCTCCATCCTTTCTGATCACCATGGAAACCATTCTCTGAGCCAGCCTATCTTCTGTCCACCGACATTGCAAACTGTTCTCCATCCTTTCTGATCACCATGGAACCATCTCAGGGTCTTCTGTCCACCAGACATTGCAAACTGGTCTCCATCCTTTCTGATCACCATGGAACCATCTCAGCCTATCTTCTGTCCACCGGACATTGCAAACTGTTCTCCATCCTTTGTGATCACCATGGAACCATCTCAGCCTATCTTCTGTCCACCGGACATTGCAAACTGTTCTCCATCCTTTGTGATCACCATGGAACCATCTCAGCCTATCTTCTGTCCACCGGACATTGCAAACTGTTCTCCATCCTCTCAGCCTTCCACCAGACATTGCAAACTCACTTCATCCTTTCTGATCACCATGGAACCATCTCAGCCTATCTTCTGTCCACACCATCCTTTCTGATCACCATGGAACATTGCAAACTGATACCATCCATCCAGCCTTTTCTGATCACACCATGGAACCATCTCAGCCTATCTTCTGTCCACCAGACATTGCAAACTGTTCTCCATCCTTTCTGATCACCATGGAACGATCTCAGCCTATCTTCTGTCCACCAGACATTGCAAACTGTTCTCCATCCTTTCTGATCACCATGGAACCATCTCAGCCTATCTTCTGTCCACCAGACATTGCAAACTGGTCTCCATCCTTTCTGATCACCATGGAACTTCTCAGCCTATCTCAGCCTATCTTCTGTCCACCAGACATTGCAAACTGTTCTCCATCCTTTGTGATCACCATGGAACCATCTCAGAACCATCTCCATCCTTTCTTCCATCTCAGCCTCTTCTGTCCACCGACATTGCAAACTGTTCTCCATCCTTTCTGATCACCATGGAACCCATCCTCTTCTGTCCACCGATCATCCATGGAACCATCTCAGCCTATCTTCTGTCCTCCGGGACATTCAGCCTATCAAACTGGTCTCCATCCTTTCTGATCACCATGGAACCATCTCAGCCTATCTTCTGTCCACCAGACATTGCAAACTGTTCTCCATCCTTTCTGATCACCATGGAACCATCTCTTCTGTCCACCAGCCAAACTATCTTCTGTCCACCAGACATTGCAAACTGTTCTCCATCCTTTGTGATCACCATGGAACCATCTCAGCCTATCTTCTATCCACTGGTCTTTGCATCTCTCAGCCTTTCTGTCTAAACTGTTCTCCATCCTTTCTGACGCTACCCATGAATCTTAGCCTATCTGTACTGTATCCTTTGTGATCACCATGGAACCATCTCAGCCTATCTTCTGTCCACTGGACTTTCCTTTCTGATCACCATGGAACCATCTCAGCCTATCTTCTGTCCACGACTATCCCATCCTTTCTGAGTTTTCCTTTTCCTGGGACATTGCAGGAGTTGATCCTTTCTGGCACATACCGAATCACAGGAAATATATTGATTATCCCTCAAAACACCGTGGTTGCTTAGCATTTAGAACCTCAAAGCAGTTGAAAGACCAGGTTTTTCATTGTTAAAAAATGTACATGCTTTTCAGTCAAATCCACTGACTAGTGAACTCATTGATAATTGCCTCTGAATCCTTTCTGATCATGCAAGTTAGACAAATTAGTCTTGAAAAGCTGTAAAATCAGGGAATCTTACAGACTTTCCACTTGTTGCAGTAAAAACAAACTGTTAAAACAAATGTAATAGGATATTTAATTTCATTATAATGCCTTACCAAAACACTGTAAAAGCTTTAATATCTTAAATTTCGACACGTCCGAGATATATTTTTCAAACTTTGTTTGGTAACGCTGATATAATTTGGCGTCTCAGATCTTCTGTCCACCAGACATCAAACTGTTCTCCACCCCACCGGATGTCGCCTATCTTCTGTGGGGAGTGGGAAGGAGACTAGACCAGTAAACAGCCAGCCTATCATTGCAGTTTTCAATCACCATCGGCCTATCTTCTGTCCACCAGACATTGCAACGCATCTCGCACCATCCGCCTATCTTCTGTCCACCAGACACATTCAAACTGTTTGGATTCACTTCAGCTCTGGAACCATCTCAGCGCTTCTTTCTGGGGTCTCTTTTTGGTGAAGTACTCAGTGTCTTGTTTGTTAACCTAGCTAGCTTAGGTCCCATGAAATCTCAGGTAGCTATGTCGGATTCCAGCTTCTCTGGGTCTAGAGTTTGCTTCTGTCAGGGAATTTGTGCTCTTCTAAACTTGTTAAACTTAAACTTACTGACGACCGCCACTCTTTGTGTATGGCCTGTAGGGGGCAAACTCTCCATCCTTTCTGAGGAGTGTTCCCAGGAGAACACATGCAGTGAGTGTATTGAATGGGGTCAGGAGTTTTGGCACACGACAATTTCCCATCAGGTAAAGCTGGTTATCTTCTGTCCACCAGGATAGGGATAGGAAGGCTTTTCTGTCCACCAGACATTTGCAAACTGTTCTCCATCGTCAAGGAAGCTAGGCCAACTTTTTCCTTTGTGGTGGCATCAGCGTCATCCCCTTTACACGGCTGTTCCTTCCTCCTCCTCTCTTCTCACCGCTGCTCTTTCCCCTCCTCCTATTCCCCCCTCTTCTTCACCAGCTTCCCAGTATGTTTTCCCTAAAGCCAAGCCCAGCCTCGAGGCTGATAAATCAGATTTTGATCTCTTCAGAACTCAAATGGAAGCGCAAATGAACGTTTTCATGGATTCTGTCTTAAGTTTAGTGCGTTCGCGCCATAGTCCGGACGTTAGTGTTGGTGATTATGTCAGTGCTGGTGATAACAGTGGTGTTCGTGATCGTGTTTCAGGTGAGTCTGCTCGTTTTTCTGACTCTTTTGAGCAAAGGCAGCTGTCCCGCCATCCCTTCTGAGGCTAGAAGAACAGTCCGCGCTCTTCTGTCCAAAAGGTCAGAAATTCTTGCCCACGAGCAGGCTTTCGTCCCTCAAAGGCACCTCCAAAAGCCTTAGTCCTAATGTCAAAAGACATAAACTGCTTGACTCGGAACCATCTCAGCATCAAAAAGCTGGTCTCCATCCTTTCTGATCACTCATCAAGAGTCGCAAAGTGAATGTCGCAAGGCTTTGAAGAGTGAGATCCATCGAGTGTTTCTCCATCGACTCTCCAGCCGCTCTTCTCGACATCGCCGACGTCCTTTCCCCATGACCACAGGATTGTGTCCCCAGAATCTTCATCAAAGACGTTCGACTTCAAACGTCACTCCCTAAGGGTAAGTTCTTCAGATGAGAGTAGCAGCAGTTCATCTTCAGTCTCTTCATCTTCCAGCTCTTCAGATCCTCCCCATCCTCGTCATCGCAAGTGGGATCATGCCTCTCGACCCTTAAAGAGGCAATCTTCTGATAATTCCTGCCCTAGGGACCCTAAACTCTGTAAGAAAAGGACAGCTAGCCCTACACCTGGTTACTCAGCATGGGATTTTGATCAAGAAGATGCATTTCAGACGCTCCCTCCCAAGTCACCTAAGTCATTCAAGATGCCTAGCCCTCTCCAGAAGGATCTGCCTCAAGTTCCCCTGCCTCTTCCTCCTCCTCCTACACAGGAAGTGTCTGCTCCTTTGGCTTCATCCTCACCTTTCCAGGAATCTAGTCTGCTGGAAGAGAAGCTAGAAAAGGTAGTCTGCAAAGTGCTTTGTATTCCTGGGGACCAAGAAGTTGTTCTTCCTCAACTCCTGGACGATCTTGGCACGGAACCGATTCTTTCTGGTGAAGAGGAAGGTCCCGTTGACTCAGTGCCTTCTTCTCATTACGCTTCTCTGCTCAACTTTCTGCTGCAGTCGTACCCTCAACATTTTCAGCCGACAGCCCCCTCTTCCCCGAATTCCACGTTGCAACTGGGAAAGCAGTGTTCTATCACTTCCCTTCCCAAATTGGTGCTCTCCACCACCTCCAAGAAAGCCTTGAAGGAGGTAAGAGGCTTGGTTGGAAGCTAAGAGATCCTCTGGTAAAGCGTCTTTTGCGTACCCTCCTTCAAAGCTGTCGAAAAGGAGGCAAAATTATTACAGCACAGGAACTTCTCCTTCACTAGGCTCTGCAATCTCAGCACAAGGGGAGATTGCAAGGGACTTTGGCCCCTTGTGGACCCTTCAAGACGCATTTCCTTGAAGCTGCCAAGACTTTCTTTTCTGCACTGGATGTAGAACACCTTTCCAAAAACCTCTACAAGCTCCTAGAGATTGTCAGTTTTCTCGATTGGTCAATGGGAGCTATTTTTAAACAAGTTGAGCAGGCCAATATTGCAGAAGACGCGTCTTGGAGAGAATCACAGGATTCCTTACCTGCACCGACATTGCTATCCATGATGCGGCAGGCAACTGGGAACTTTCCTCCCTCTTCCCAAATTGCCATGGGCCACTCTGAAGAAGAGGGAGACTTGGTGCTCTTTCTTATCTAAGGCTGTGACTTCTTCGCAAAACAGGCCGCTTTGATGTTCGCACCTTTGACAAGGAAGGCCTTTTCCCAGAATCGATAGTGAAAGATGTCCTTTCAGCCATGGATAAGAAGACGACGTCGCACATCCTGTCTATGTCTTCCGCCAAACCCAGGCCTGCTCCCGCTCCTTCGACCAAGATGGTGTCTCCTCTTACCAGACAACCGTTTCGTAACGCCAGACCCAAACCAACTCCAGAGGTCACAAGTTCTCCTCTAAACCCCAAGGTCATCCTGCCAGTAAGTAGGAACCCTGTCCTCCATGCGCCGGTGGGGGCCAGACTCAGTCTCTTTTGGGAGGAATGGAGAGACAGAGGTGCAGATCAGTGGGTGATTCAAGTGCTCCAGCTAGGCTACCGCCTTCCGTTCGACCAACCTCCTCCTCTCTCCACTTCTCCCATTTCCTTGACAGCATACTCAAGAGGCTCAGTCAAGTTTTTGGCCCCAGAGACAGAAGTCCAGTTTCCCTTAAGGAAAACAGTCATCGAAGAAGTACAGGACGTGTCAACCCCAGGATTCTACAACCGCCTGGTTGTAGTCCCCAAGTCATCAGGGGGTTGGAGGCCAGTTCTTGACGTAAGCGCTCTCAATCTGTACTTAGTGAAAACCAAGTTTTCCATGGAAACAAACTGCTCCGTTCTTCAGGCTCTAACTCCGGGGGATTGGATGGTGACCCTCGACATGGAAGATGCCTACTTCCACATTCCAGTACATCAAGACTCCAGGAGGTATCTTCGGGTCATTTTCAAGGAAAAAGTTTTCCAGTTCCGGGCTCTCTGCTTCGGCCTATCGACAGCCCTGCAGGTATTCACCAGGGTTCTCGCCCCGATAGGTCATTGGCTCCACCTGGAGGGAGTTCGGATCTCCTTGTACCTCGACGACTGGCTACTCCGTTCATCGTCAAGGAACTGCTGCATGGAGGACCTTCACAGAACCCTAAGGTTAGCTCGAACCTTAGGGATTCTGGTAAACACGGAAAAGTCGAGCTTAATTCCTTCACAGAGGAGTCTTTATTTGGCGATGACTCTGGACAGTCTAGCTTTTCGGGCTTTTCTGTCCCCCAAAAGGGTTTCCTCCTGCCTTCTTACGGTGGAGAAGTTTCTCCTCCTGGACAGTTGCTCTGCCCGTCAGTGGATGGCTCTCCTGGGAACTCTGTCGTCAGTGGAGCAATTCATCAAGTTAGGTCGTCTACACATGAGACCCTTGCAGTTTTTCCTGAAGAGTTCTTGGGACAGAAGAACTCAACTGGACTCCACGATCTTCAACATTCCCCCCCATGTCAAGAGACATCTTTGGTGGAAATCGCCGGAAAGACTTTTGGAGGGTCTAGATCTCCTCCCAAGACAACCATCTCTGCAGATGTTCATAGATGCATCCAATGTTGGTTAGGAGCACATCCAGGCAACTTCAGGACGTCAGGGATTTGGTCGACCGAACAGAAGCAGCTCCACATCAACGCCAAGGAACTGTTGGCCATTCACCTCGCTCTCCAGGATTTTTCGGCCCATGTCTCAGGCCAAGCAGTTGCTGTTCATGCCAACAACTCTACAGCTCTAGCTTATATTCGGAAACAGGGAGGTACCCATTCCTTCTCCCTGTTCGAGACTGCAAGGGACCTTCTTCTGTGGGCGGACAGTAACAGGGTGGCTCTGTTCCCTCGGTTTGTGCAAGGAAAACTGAACGTTCTTGCAGACCAACTCAGCCGTCGGAACCAGATTCTTCCTACGGAGTGGACCCTGCACCCACAAGTGTGCCTAGATCTGTGGAAATTGTGGGGCACTCCCATGATAGACCTCTTCGCTACCTCCAAGAACCATCGTCTCCCAGTGTTCTGCTCGCCAATTCCAGACCCTCTGACTCACTTGGTGGACGCCATGCTCCTAGACTGGACGAACCTGTTTGCTTATGCCTTTCCTCCTTTCGGGCTCATGAGGCAAGTGATAAACAAAATGAAATTCCATCAGAACGCCGAACTAATCCTTATTGCCCTGTTTTGGCCAAGGAAGGAGTGGTTCCCAGACCTGCTAGATCTCCTGATAGACTTCCCAAGGCTTCTACCTCAAAGGAAGTCTCTTCTCAGACAACCCCACCTAATGAAGTTCCATCAGGGATTGTCCACTCTCGCTCTGACAGGCTTCAGACTGTCAGGAAGCTCATCAGAGCAAGGGGTTTTTCAAGCAAGGCTGCAGAGGCTACTGCGAGGTGCAGAAGGGACTCCTCTAGCAAATTATACCAATCCAAGTAGACAGTCTTCAGGAATTGGTGTAGAAAAAATAGCATCTCCTCTTCTTCGACGTCTATAACTCAACTTGCTGATTTTTTCATTTAAGAGATTCAAGAAAGTTGATGCCATCAACCATCAAAGGTTACAGAGCCATGCTATCCTCCGTCTTCTCCCATAGAGGGTTAGACCTGTCGAATAACCAAGACTTGTCAGATCTCCTCAAGTCTTTAGACACAGCTAAGACTCCAAAACCTTCCCTTGCCTGGAATCTAGATGTAGTTTTGAGATGGTTGATGTCTCCAAGGTACAAACCTTTAGAAGAACTTTCTCTTAGAGACCTCACTAAGAAAGTCCTTTTTCTGGTTACCTTAGCAATGGCAAAGAGAGTTAGTGAAATACATGCCATTGACAAGAAAGTGGGTTTTTCACAAGGTAATGTTGTTTGTTCTTTCACCTTGAATTTTTTGGCCAAGAATGAGTCTCCTTCCAATCCTTTGCTGTTCAAAACCTCTCCGAAGTGGCTGGCCCTCAAGAATTAGAGGCTTTTTTGGACCCTGTTAGAGCTATCAAGGCTTACTTAACCAGAACTGCCAACATTAGAGGAGATTCCTCTAACCTCTGGTGTTCAGTGAAAGACCCAACCAGACCTTTATCCAAAAATGCCCTTGCTTTCTTCATCAAGGAACTCATTCTAGAGGCGCACAGACACATCAATGAAGAGGATGCATGCCTAGTCAATTCTCACATTCATGAAGTGCGTTCAATAGCAACTTCAGTGGCTTTCCGTCATAATAAGTCACTTTCACAGATCACACAGCACCTTCTGGAGATTGAAATCAGTGTTTGCGTCTCACTACCTTAGGGAGGTTGAAGTTGCATACCAGGACCTGTTTGCGTTAGGTCCCGTATCTATAGCTGGCTTGGTTTTAGGGGGAACACACTAGGGGTGTAGGTTCTTTATCTTACCTTCTCCTTGTGATTTTATGGTTGCTGAGTTAAAGGGAAGCTGGGGGTGTTCACTTCACCTGGAGTACCCTCCAATCTAGTGTTAGCTATAGAGGGTATAGAGAAGGGGGATGTTTGGTTTTTAACTAGTTTTAGGTTAGGCGGTGAGGCCCGTTTTCAGTCTGGTTGCTTTCAAATTGCTCAGGGCAAGAGCAAAGGAAAGTCATCCCTTGTCTTAGTCAGCAGTGTACTTCCCTGACTACTAGGGGAACAATGGAGCAGAGTAGCTAGCAGTGCTTACACCCAATGCCTCTGTAGGTAGTGGAGCTTCAACCAGCAGCAGTACCTTCCTGCAAAAGCCCATCTACCAGGTAAGGAGACACCTGCCATTTTATTGGTAGGGATCCATATGATGCCCATGTTTAGAGTTTGTCCCTTTTTTATGATGTGTATCCTTTTGATAACTGATACCTCATCCCCTGCCCTTCCACCTTAAATGTGGAATCAGCTTTTACAGTGTTTTGGTAAGGCATTATAATGAAAATGACATTTTTATGATAAAATGAAGTTTCATTTTACTTACCAAAACACTGTAACTTAAAGGCCTCCTCCTCCCCGCAGGGGGAGGCGTTATCTCAGGCTATCACTTATTATGTATGCCAAGATTGAAACTGGAGCTGTTTACTAGGCAAGTCTCCTTCCACTCCCCCCCACCGACATCCAGTGGCGTTGGGTCTCCCGCCAATTACATCAGCGTTCCAAACAAAGTTTGAAAAAATATATCTCGGCCGTGTCGAAATTTAAGAGATTAAAGCTTTTACAGTGTTTTGGTAAGTATAATGAAACTTCATTTTATTATAAAAATGTCATTTTCCTTCTTTTCATATTTTGCTTGTTAACATCCATGTTATACTCATAAAGTGTATCTTCAGAACTTTCACTGTGGTGGAACATTGTTGTGGCAGAGCATTTAATAAAAGCACCATTGGTTTGTTTAACTTGAGAATCTCAAGCCGGACCCCGTAACTTGACACCTTCCTAGCCCTTCTTAGGGCACAGGTTTCTTTGAAATATTATGGTATAAGCAGCAATATTAGCATAAATAGAAGGCCTGCCACTAAAAATACCACAGCAGTTAGAGGATAGAATAGGACTGCAAGCAGTCACAAACACCAATCAGTTGAGACTGGGTCAGAGTCGCAGGGATGATTCCTTGGTCCACCACAGATGAGATGTAGTGTTCAGCCCCTTGCCCCTTATACTTACTGAACTATTGGGCGAGTCATTATGCTCAGTTATAGTGTACTGTATGTTTGACTCTTAGTCGTAGCTCACATCTGTCTGTTGTGTTGAAATGTTGAATGTCACAGTGATAGTTAGGTAATCATAGAATCATGGTATCTTCTTTAATCTAAAAAGGTTCTTATTGTGGTGTATCGCGGTTGGATATGAGCAGGTGGTTGAGTAAATCTTTTTAGTAACACATTCCATTATTAACTCCCTGTGTCCAGGCATGATCATGTGAGGCATAATGATAGCCCTTGATGTTTGATCTGGCCCACCTCAGGTGAGAATTTATATTTCGCTCCAGCAGTTTCAACAAATTTTACAGGGAAAATATTCATGTTGCTTGAATGGGGCATAAATGACTTATGGCAGCTCTTATGGCAACACTAACACCTCAGTCCAGGATACTGGAGAGTTAGTGTGACTTGAGATTTCATTGGGGAATGTACTACAGCTCCCTGTCCCAGACATCTTGCTTATATTTCCCAGAGACATACCCAGGGAGTGCTGTTGGTTCTAGTTCTTATCTTTTACGATAGTATGTCAGCTATAATTGTAATTTTGCAACCTACAGTAGAAAGAAATACTAGGAAGAGCA
This sequence comes from Macrobrachium rosenbergii, assembly GCF_040412425.1. Taxonomy (NCBI): domain Eukaryota; kingdom Metazoa; phylum Arthropoda; class Malacostraca; order Decapoda; family Palaemonidae; genus Macrobrachium; species Macrobrachium rosenbergii. The sequence continues at coordinate 50,321,614 of NC_089781.1, read as the reverse complement.
TGTATAACTCACTAAAATGTACTTCATCTCCCCATCCTAGTACATCTTGTAAATATTTGTTCATAAATATACTCAGAAGTTGTTACTGATTTTAGTTCTAATCTGTTTTGATATGTGAGCTGTAATTGTAATTTTTATATAAGTGACTTACCAAGTAATTACATAGCTAACATTTCTAGCATTGGTAGCTAAAATTTGAAACACTCAGTAGTGATTCTTTTGGTTTGGTGTAGGTGTCCAGCCCTTCCACTTTCGGGGAAGAAGAGAAACAACTGAGCAATTGGCTTCAATTTGTTTCTGCTGGCTTCCAACATAGGTTGTGAGCAGCAGCTGAATTTGGATATACTCATACTTTGCTGTTTGTTGGTTGTTTCGCAAATTGGTGAGGTCTTCTTTGTTTTCGGTATCCTTTTGGCAATAGTTAGTTATAGGTTTAATGCTAAACCTTGCTTTTTCACCATTTTGACTGCTTAATTTTGACTTTGTACTTGGTTATTGACTTGTTGTGACGATGTCAGATACTAGTACTTCTTCAACTCGTTATTGGAGCAAAGGCTGTAATAGAAGGTTAACGTTTGCTAGTATGACTCTCATACTTTGTGCACGACTTGTAGGGGTCAAATTTGTTCAATAGAGAACACTTGTATTGAATGTGAGGGGTGGGATCCAAAACAATGGAAGATTTTGAGTTCTCATCTGTCAAAACTTGAGAGGGATAGGAAGAGAAAAGCGACTCGTAAACATGACAAGACTGTAGCTAGTCAGGAATCTGTTAGGTCTTCTTCAGAAGTTTCTATTATTTCTTTGAATGCTATTTCTCCCATCCCCTCCTCTCCAGTACCACCTAATCCTTTACCAAGCTCTCTCGCTCCTGACCCCAATGCCATTGCCAGTCTAGAGTCTAAATTTGATTTAAAATTCAAATTATTAGTGAATACAGTGTCCCAGTTAGGGGCATCAGTGTGTGCCTTGATGGAACAGAAAAGTCCTAAAAGTGAAGTGTTAGTGGAGGAGCTGGCTGCCCATCCCACTGATTCTCCTAGGCAAAGGTCCCTGGCATACTCCCCTAAACCTGGGAGAATCCCAGGTGGCAACAGTGCATGACGGCCATTGAAAAGGTGCTCTGTCACAAGCTCACCACCTATCCTCTAGTTCAGAGGCTTTCAGCCCTGAACAAAAGCTCCAGTGGCGCTTCAGTGATGTGTCAAGATTACTGAAAAGGTCTGCAGTGGAGGCACACCGCTTGCGTCAAGTGCTGTGCAAAAAGGCGAAGGAGTCTCTCCCTTCTTGCAGTTTCTGGGATATCCTGGAACGTTTTTCTCCTGAATCTCAACCCGATGTTCGCCGATGCAAGTGTCCCACTGTGCCAGATGGCATGGCTGTGTCCAAGCGTTTCTCCTCTCTTGAAGTTCGAAGACACAAGCGTCTGGTAGTGCCAGTAGTTTCAGCAGAACCTTTTGCTCTTGCTCTCTTCTCTCAACTCTCATCAGCATAAGCACCCAGTGGCGCCAACTAGAGCAACAGCATCTGCTCCGGAACTTCCAGTGTCTCCTGAGTGCCCAGTAGCGTTAAGCATCCAGTAGTGCCCAAGATTCTTTTGGCACCCGAGCTTCCTTTGGTGCCCGAGCAGTCTTTGGCACCAAAGCAGTCAGTAGCGGTCTCACGCTCAGTATCTCTTGAGCACCCATTGGCTTCCAAGCAGCCAGTAGCTTCCGAGCTCCCTGTAGTGCCCACTCAATCGCATATTGCAGCATTTTCAGGTTATCCTGACTCGTCTTCTAGACGTTTGGCACCAGCTCCCTCGGTAACAGCGCCTTGTACTCTGCAGCAACCTTTGATATCAACTTGTTTGGATCCTTCTCTAACAGCAATTCAGCAACGTCTGGATGACATTTTGGGGTTTTTGAAGAAACCACCTTCATCTCTGAAACCTTCAAAGCAGCTGTCATTGTTACTAGTCTCATTGGTGGAGGAGTTGGATATAGAACCAGAAGAGGATTCCACTCCTTCAGCTTATGCTGCAGTTGCAGTTTCTTCTGCACAGTTTCCTGCCCTTCTCTCTGGCTGCCCCTTCTTTGCCTGAGTCAGCTTTTCAGATGAGTGATCTGTCCAGTGAATCTTCTAAGTTACTGAAGACGATTCTTTCTACCTCTGCAGGGAAGGCATTGAGTGAGGTTGATACCTGGCTTTCTGACAAAAGAAAGAAAGTGAAGGCTTGCTTCAGTTATCCTCCTACAAGATTGTTGAATAGGAGGAATCGGTGTTATGCTACCGGAGAAGCTGCCTCCCTGGGGGTTCCTGCCTCCTCCCAGGGAGACTTCTCATTGACTCATCCCGTAGATCAGCATTTTTGGCAGCCAAGATAATGTTCTCCACAGCTGAGCTAGACCACTTGTTGAAAAATATATTTAAAGTGTTTGAAGTGGTCAGTTTTAGACTGGACAGTGGGCGCTCTAGTGTGTAACATTCAGGAACACCCAGCGGTGTCTTCGGGTCTTCTTGGGGTTCTCTCGTGCGCTGATAAGGGGATTAGAGACAGTTCATGTGAATTGGCCTCTCTCTATGTTTTAGGCATTTTAAAGAAGAGGGAGCTTAGCTGCTCTTTCACCTCGAAAGGAGTCACCACAGCTCAGAATTCTGTCCTTCTCCCCTCTGGTGCGTGAATGTTTGTTCTCGCAGTCAGTGGTGAATAATATGGCTTCAGCGTTGCAAAAGAAGTTGACACAAGATCTTTTAGTGGACTCTTCAAAGAGTCTTAAGGAGCCTCCTCCTTTTAGCTCCAAGACATCATCTCCTTTGCAGCCCTTTCCCTTTCGTGGAAATAAGAGAAGGGCTCAGCCAAGAGGGCGTGTGAACGTGCGTTTCACCCCTCGCTGGATCAAGAAGTCCTCATCCAAGTCGTTAACAAAGAAATTATTCCAGTGTCCACCATGCCCTAGTATGTGCCAGGCTCCTCTTTTGGGAGATTTGGAAGCAGAAGGGGCAGAACAATGGGTAATAGAGGTTCTCAAGTGCAGCTACACAATCCCATTCACAGATCGACCTCCATTAGTCAGGAAGCCCACCAGCTTGACTGCTTACTCCATAGGCTCCAGGAGGTTTGCAGCTCTCGCAGAGGAAATACACTCCCTCCTCAAAAAGAGGGCAATAGAAGTAGTCACAAGTCTGACTTCAGAAGGGTTCTACAATTGGCTGTAGTCCCCAAAGCCACAGGAGAATGGAGACTGGTCCTAGATGTGGGCGCACTAAACAACTTTGTTCTGAAGACGAAGTTTCATATGGAAACGAATCAGTCCATTCTTGCTGCGATTCGTCAGGAAGACTATATGGTCTCAATAGATATGATGGATGCGTACTTCCACATCCCCATACATCGGGAGTCAAGGAAGTACCTAAGATTTGTATTTCAGGACCGAATCTTTGAGTTTCGAGGTCTATGCTTCGGATTAACCACAGCTCCTCAAGTGTTTACCTGGGTTTTGGCCCCCTGGCATCTTGGCTTCTTCTCATGGGGATTAACATCATGCTTTACTTGGACGGTTGGCTCCTCCACTCCCGACAAAGGAGCAGTGCACAGAGGACCTTCAGAAAGCTCATATGTTAACCCAGGAATTGGGTTTTCTGATCAATTATCAGAAGTGTCAGCAGGCTCCCTCTCAAGAAATAGTGTATTTAGGGATGACTGGATTCTCGTCTTTTTCGGACTTTTCCAGCCCCAAAATGAGTAGAGTTCTGTCTATGTACGATAGACGAATCTTTCCCTTCAGAGCTGCATGGCCAACAAATGGATGAATCTCCCTAGAACATTGGCCTTGATAGAACAGTTCGTTGCTCTGGGGAGACTTCATATAAGGGTTCTTCAGTTTTCCCTCAGAGCCAGCTGGGACAGAGAGAGACATCCAACTCTTTTGTGTTTCCGGTGACCCAGGACATCAAGGAACACCTGCTTTGGTGGAGATCCAAAAGCAGGTTACTACAAGGAAAGTCACTTTCTCCACAGAACCCAGACCTCAGCTTCTTTGCAGACTCTTTGGACATGGGCTGGGGCGCTCTCCAGGAAGACATGGAAGTCTCTGGGACATGGTCGCAAGATCAGAAGAAATAACATGTAAATGTAAGAGAACTCAAGGCCATTCATTTGGGTCTTCAGTCCTTTGGCTCAGAGGTGTACGACAAAACCATAGCAGTTCATTTGGCCAACACGACAGCCCTGTCGTACATCAGCAAGCAGGGAGAGACTCATTTCTTCTCCCACAGGAATGTGTCAATGATACTGATTGCTCCCTTTTGGCCCCTAAAGGAATGTTTTCCAGACCTCATGAGTCTTCTGGTCGACTTTCCAAGACTGCTTCCTCAAAGACACAATCTTCTCAAACAACCCCATGTCAGAAGATTTCATCAAGGTTTGTCTACTCTAGCTCTGACAGGGTACAAACTGTCAAAAGTCTCCTTAGAGCTAAGAGTTTTTCAGGAGCAGCTGCAGAAGCAAAATGTTGATGCAGACATCAATCTTCTTGCAACGTTTACCAGGATAAGTGGTACAATTTTTTCACTTGGTGCAGAAAGAGTGAAGTCTCTTCTACTGAAACCACACATTTTCATATATAAAACTTTATGTAACGACTAATATAAAACGGTGCAAACATTACAACAAAGTGATTAAAGAATTTCTGAGATGTTCGGCTGAGTTACCACACGCGGATGTAAGGGAAAGGTTTTTCAAAAATTCACCATAAATCGAAATATTGTGCTAGAGACTTCCAATTTGTTGCAAAATGAAGGTACATGATTGAATATTACTCGAATGTAAGAGTTTTAGCTTACAATTGTGTTTTTCGACCATTTCGGTCGAGTCAGAGTTGACTGAAGGTTGAAATTTTGTCACTTACCGTGATTAATATGAAAATATTTCCAAACTGATAAAAGCTACAACCATTGGTTGTTTTTTGTTGTATTTTACATGAAATTGCACACATTTTCATATATAAAACTTTATGTAACGGCTAATATAAAGATGCAAACATTACGACAAAATGACGAAAGAATTTCTGAAATTTTCGGCCAAGTTACCGCACGGACGTAAGGAAAAAGTTTTTTCAAAAATTCACCATGAAACAGGGGCTAGAGACTTCCAATTTGTTGCAAAATGAAGGTAAATGATTGAATATTACTAGAATGTAAGAGTTTTAGCTTACAATTGCGTTTTTCGACCATTTCGGTCGAGTGGAAGTTGACCGAAGGTTGAAATTTTTTGTAGTCGATGTACGGTACGTCCATTCGTCACCCGACAGACAATTTTAGTCGATTTACGATACGTCCAGTCGGCGTGTAAGGGTTAAAAGTAACCTGTATGTAGATGATTTTGCCATATATTATTCAGCATCTTGAATAAAATGCAGAACGAATCATTAATAAAACTATAATAAAAATAGATGAATGGGCCTCATCTGTAGGTTTTAAATTTTCCTTAGGTAAAACACAAGCAGTCATGTTTTATAAAAATAAAAAGTGGAAAAAAGGTAGAGAAATAGATTTAAAAATCAGAAACCATAATATGCCAATTGGCCAAACCACAAAATTTTTGGGATTAGTAGTTGATACTCTCTTGAACTGGAAAGCCCACATAACATTTGTGAAGTTAAAATGTAAAAGAGCATTAATCTAATTAGAAAACTATTGAACACTACTTTGGGAGCCAATAGACATAACCTTACTGTACTGTATAAAGCAACAGTGCTGTCTATCTTTGATTATGGAAGCAAAATGTATGGCTCAGCAGCAGACGAAACACTGAAAACATTAAACCCAGTTCACAACAACGGCATAGAATGTGTTCAGGAGCCTTTAGATCATCACCAAAGTCATCTTTACGCATTGAATATGGTGCGCTCTCTCTCTCTCTCTCTCTCTCTCTCTCTCTCTCTCTCTCTCTCTCTCTCTCTCTCTCTCTCTCTTTATAGAAGATTGTTTGAGTTGTGAATATAAATATACAGTTACCTTTAATAGTAAAATTCCCATCCTTGGACAATGAATGAAATGAGAATTTGTACACTTAAAATATTTATCAAAAAGTTACTCATATACCCCAGAACACCATAGACAACATACAATAGAGCATATATACCAAAAAGGTCCACATTAAGCAATATACACAGATGGATCGGATTGGGATATGCTGCAGTGCCAAGAGAGAAAACGTATCAGTTCTCTCAACCTAATAATGCTTCTGTATTCACAGCAGAGTTATGCAGTTTCACCAGCCTTAAAAATAATTAAAGAAACCTCTTGTAATAATGTTCTGAATTTTAGTGACTTGAGAAGAGCTATAGAAGCTATTCAGAGTTACAAACCAAAAAATAATATTGTACAACAAATTAAGTTATTACTCCATAAGTTATATAATAATGGGAAAATGTAGAAATATGTTGGATTCCTACCTAGATAGGGATCAAAGGAAGTGAAGAGGCTGATAAAGCAGCCAAAGAAGCAATGTATATATATGGAATGAAGAACCTGGAAATAATAAGTTAAACAAATAAAGCTGGTGTTAAAAAATGGAGTTCTTCATATCAGAGAGAAAGAGACATGTGCAAGTAATTCTGACACATCTCCAAATAGGCCATACTCATCTGACTCATGGACACTTGCTGAGCATCCCACGTGGCCTGGCTCTTGAGTGCTCAGAGTGCAAGGTGCTGATAATGGTCAGGCGTGTTGTGTGAGAGCCCAAAATGTGACAAGCAGCGAGTGTCAACTTTTGGAAATGAATCGGTGAAGAAAATTTTGTCAATCTTCTGCATTTTCTGTTCCAATTTTGATGTTCATTTTAGTTGACAAAATATTAATACAAGTATGATGAAAATACAAAAACCCTTAGGTCATTTAATGAATTTTAAAAACAAGTTTTAAAATGTTACTTCCAGTGTGGAAACATGTACCTTTGTGCAAATTTTAGTTTAATTTTCATTCAATCGTCATCACACCAAATGGACTTTGGTCCCAGAGCTTGGCATCTGGCCTAGGCCTGGTATTTTATTCAAATCCTTTGGGCCAGCTGTACGAGAGTTGAAAGTCAGCTCAGTGGTCTGGTTAAACTCTTTTAGTAATATAATAATAATAATAAGAAGAATTGAAAAAGAGGTGGACCCTCTGATGGAACTTAGAATTGTCTGTACTATCTGAGATTTTGCCCATAGGGACACCAACATGCTGGGTAGCCATGTCCAGCAGGAGTGTTTTTTGTTCAAAGGGAAGGACAAGTATTGCCCATTCCTTTGTTGAGATGTTAGATACTGGAATGGCTAAAATGAATGGGTTATTTTAGCTATTGATTCATGCTCAAAGTAACTGCAGAGTTTTGAAATTGTACCTTACGGGATTACAGTAAACCCAACCATTAGAATAGAGTCTATTATAAATTTCTCACAATTAGCAGACTAAATACTGTACTGTATTTGTGGAATTTTGTGTGGAACCTATCTATAAATTATTAGCATAAAAGAAACTCACCTATTAATCATACCTCATTTTAAAGCTGATTTTTTGTCATTTAGTGGCCACAACCACAAAAAGTGAGGTAATGTAATATTCTGTATTTTTATGTTATTTTCGTGACTAAATACTGTACTGTATCTACATCTACATTTTATGATAGAATAATGATTTAAAATACTAATTTTCAAATATTAATAATATTAAGTTTAATAAGATTAAATAATAACAATAATTCTCTCTCTCTCTTACTGAGATGTGTATTTATTTGTTTTATATGACAAATAAATGATTTTCAAATATTAATATTAATGTAAACAGCAATAATATCAATTCATTAAAGAAAATACTATAGTGAATTAGTAAGATTTTAGTTTATAAATTAATAAATTATGTAAAATTTTAAAGGAATGTATATCACCCCAAGTCTTTTGCTGTAAAACTTGGAGAGATAGGGGAGGGTGAACCGGTCAGATATGTCAAGTAACATGATGGCAAGGGTTGGGTAGTTAGTGTTGTCGACTTACTGGTCAAATACCACTATTAAGGATATACTGAAATTTCTCTCTCTCTCTCTCTCTCTCTCTCTCTCTCTCTCTCTCTCTCTCTCTCTCTCTCTCTCTCTCTCTCTCTCTGAGAATTTTTATGGTATGTTTGTTATGTATGATAAATAAATTATTTACCTAATAATAAGTACTAATTTTCAAATAATAATAATATACTGCAGTTACAACATTTATGCATTTCTATAGTAAGTTATGAAAGAAAAATTTTAATCGAACAAACTTCAACCCCAGTCTTTTACTGAGTCTTCTAGATGTTGCCACAACATGATCAGATCAATTTCTCTTTTTCTTCTTTCCTTTCTTTCTGTCTCTCTTGCCAAAGGGTAAAATGTGAGAAATAAATAAATAAATAGGTACTTAGTTCATCTCTCTCTCTCTCTCTCTCTCTCTCTCTCTCTCTCTCTCTCTCTCTCTCTCTCTCTCTCTCTCTCTCTCTCTCTCAGGAAAAAATAAAAGATTTTGTAAAGAGAAATAGATTAACATTCCTCAAGAGATTAAAGAGACAAATATCTCTCTCTCTCTCTCTCTCTCTCTCTCTCTCTCTCTCTCTCTCTCTCTCTCTCTCTCTCTCTTTCTTTCTTTCTTTCTTTTTGTCCTGCCAGCACAAGGCTGGCTGAATTTATTTGTCATAGTGGCTCTCTCTCTCTCTCTCTCTCTCTCTCTCTCTCTCTCTCTCTCTCTCTCTCTCTCTCTCTCTCTCTCTCTCTCTCTCTGATTTGACTGGAAGGATTAGAAGTATGTATGTATATATTTTTAAGGGTACCAACATTTGAGATGACATTGAAATGATATTAATAATATAATTTCAAAGATAATACAGTAATAGGATAATAATTTAAGGTATATTTGATGTATGATACTTGAGTATACATTTGGTATTTGAATTTCCAAGATAGGCAGTTATTAGCATTTTTAGAGGGGGGGAGGTTTCTAAGTATTTGCAGATTTTAACTATTCGCTGGGGTCTGGAACTCCTCCACTGCGAATGCAGGGTTTACTGTACAGTACTTGTTTTGAAGATGGAGGAGGTGGTATTGGGATTCAGGATTGTGGAGGTACCATAGTTTCATTTAAAATTGAGGAAGGTGGTCTGAAAGACTGGTTGCCATGCCAGTGGGGAGGATGACCATCTCCCATAGAATATTTTATATTTCCACTGAAGGAGGGACCAAGCACCATTCCCTTGATCATTGTTTTTCTTTGGTTGGTGATGTATTTACCAACCAGTGAAAGGATACACAATGAATCTTCACACCAAAGGTTGCCAGAATCAGCATCAGGCAGGTTTTGGTGCTCCTGATCCTCCCAGCTTTAGAAGGATTATTGTCCAAACTGGTTGTGATGTTTAAAACCTGTTGGTACTACAGAACAGAAGCAGGAGGGATGTCCATCCTTTTTGGCCTTACTCTAAAGGGAATCTTAAGAGACTTGACTCAACTCCTTGGCCAGAGACCTTTTGTTAGCAGGCTCCAGGGACGTAGCAGAAGTACTCGTCTTCACGCAGGTGACTGTTGAGAACTAAAAATGATCAAACCTATGACTGCCCTCGGTTCGTGATGAATCTTAAATAACATCTTGAATATAGTGACACTCCTTATCAAGGACTTCCTTAATACTGTACTTTGTAAAGTGTCTGATCTCCCTCCTAATTCAATCAGACATCCAGAGGAATCTATTTACTAGAAATCCCAGTCTGGATGGTGTGGGTCGGTGCAACCAGATCGCTGCCACCCAGTAGATAGGGAGTCTTGGATTATTTCTGCCAGTGGCTCACACTTTTCTGTAGGGTAGGAGCCACAGGAGGAACTGGAATATCAGAGGCAAGAGAGGTTGTCCCTGTTGGGTTCTCCTTAATGTTAGATTATTGAATGGGTGGTACCTCTGAGCTCTGTGGGTTCATTTCTTGCCTGATATTTGGGGAATCTGTCCCAATTAATGACCATCTCCACCAGAAGTCATGTAGGATGATTATGGATTCTAACTTCTTGGCATGTTTGTTAGAACATGGAATCTGCTTGGGTGGTGAGGGAACACTGCTGCAGTTCTACCTAGATGATGTATTCTTTTCCCTCCACCACTTGTACTGAACCCTCAAACCCAAAGGACTAATTTAAAACAGCTCCATTATCATTTATGCTCACTGCTTGCTGCCAGAAGCATGTTTCTTCACACATGTCTAGCAACTACCCAAACTCAATTTTATGCCTGTTAAGGGATATGGTTTTAGTGGTTGGTATGTGCCTTCCTCACAGCAGCTATGCAGTTCACTGTGGAGCAAGTAATCTTTGGGCTTAGCTTATTAGCAGCCCTGTGGTAAGGAAAAAACAGAAAACTGGGAGAAACAGTAACATGCCAGCCCTATGTTACAATTGTGACAGTGACAACTCTCTCACAGTCCAGGCTAAATATATATTAAGCACGCCCCTAGATCGGGCTAAATTTAATGATGGCCAATTAAAAAAAAGCACTCATCAGTGGAAATAGGAAGAGATGCATATTGTGATGGCCTCGTCAATTGAGACCAGCATGTTCAAAATAAAAACATGAAATTGGGCTGGAATGACTGACAGAAGGTGAGATTAAATAACGAGGAGGACTGAACAAAACAGTCAAATTATCATAATACCAATTTATTATACAAATTAATTTGCATTAAAGTATTTACAAGTGAGATCAGGTTTGGGTGGCAAAAACACAAAATGATCAAGTAACAAAAATAATAGTACTTACAACCTGTAAAGGAAATGATAGACAAATCCATAACAAGAAATCATACCATAATATTGTCATCAGAGCCATACACCGCTTGACACCACAATTACAGGCAGTCCCCGGTTAACGGTGGGCTCAGTTAACGGCGATCTGGTTTTACGGTGCTTGTTTAGCGACAAAAATCGCTGATTTCTGCTTATCGGCATCGATAATTGGGTATTTGCACCAATACATACCTAACAGAGGCGCCAATAAGCCCCAAAAATGGCTGAAAAAGCGCCAAAATTGGGTGATTTTTGGTTTGTGGTGATTTTCGGTTATCATCACACCCTCAGAATGGAACCCCCACCGATAACTGGGGACTGCCTGTATAATAATGTAATGAAAAATCATAACATCAAAATTAGGCAATCCTACAGACAGCATAAACAATAACAATTATGACACAAATAGGCAGCATAATAAATCATAAATAATAAAGCAGCAGCATAAATACTGTTATCAGACCCATACACTGCTCAACACCACAGTTATAATAATGTAATGAAAAATCATAATTAAAACAACAAAATAGACAAATAAAAAATCAAGCTGTTACTGAAGAGGCCATAACACACACACAGGGAGGTCCTCATCCTCCCGTTGAAGTGATCAAGTACCACAGACCCGTCCATGCTGCTACCAATAAAGACACCATTACACAGAGAGAGATGGAGAGGTCCTCATCCTCCCATCAAAGTCAAACAGGTACCACAGACCCATCCATGCTGCTACCAATGAAGAAGCCATTACACGCACACAGACAGAGAGTCGTCATCCTCCCGTCGAAGTCAACAGGTTCATCACACCTGTTACCCAACAAAGTGACTTCCCGCTGCTCCATTACTGCCATTCAACCATGCTGCTGTTGCCTTCGTAACTGAGATCGCCCTCCAGAACCTGAATATTGCTGTTGCTCACTCCGTGACAGACATCACCTTGTCACCTAGACGACAAACACTGGAGGGTAGGAGAAACAATGGAACAATTGTAAAGATTATTTCAACCTAATAACAACCAATTGTTACAACATGTACATGGTGTAAGAAAAATAATTCTAAAAAATTTTATGTACCTTTCAGGGGAAGTTGAAAGTTAATATTTCCAACTCTGTGCGGGGCCTCTTTTTCAAAAGACAGTTGTAAAAATATGCCAGCTTTACTAAGTTACAAGTTTTTCTAATATTTTTTTATTTTATTTTGTAAAATTATAATTGCTCGTACAATATCATAACAGATAAGAACTAAAGTTAGTAACAAATTCTGAGTATATTTATTGTAAAATATTTACAAGGCGTCATTGGATAGGAATTTTGGACAGCATTCCCTGGTTTAACTGTTTTAAAAATAATCCCCTATAACATCTCAAGGCAAACTGATCTCTCTGTTGTACTGACTAGCTATTAGAGTTGGGTAAAAGTTGCCATGAGTCATTTATGGCCCATGGAAGTGGTGTGAACACTTTTCCTGCAAAATTCGTTCAAACTGTATGGCATGAAATCTTGAACATATTTGTGTGTCTCCTGGAATCCACCCCAAAGCTATAAGTAAACATAATGTATATGTATGTTACCCATCCACAAGGTGTCAAGAGACAAGCTGAACAGGTGACAGTCTGTTATAAATTTGTAATTTTCTTCATACAGAAATACAAATGAGCCTCTAAGGGGAAGTGCACACTAAACACCAAATTTTTAAAAAATTGACCTACATCAACCAAATTTTGTCAGCTTACGTGGATACATTAGAATGGATTACGGGCCAAGTTTCATTGAATTTGATTGATAACTTTATTGTTTATTAACCCTTAGTGGATGGATTGAGTCTCAGTGTGAAGTAAAACAGGTTTGGGGAGGTGGACAGATTGCACTTCAGTGTGAAGCAGAATTACGCACCACTTTTATGGTAATAATGATTCGAAACAAAGGTGCCAATACTTCTGTATGCATAAATTACTAATGGCAACTTTTATACAGACGTGAGAGTCGGCCAGTATCAGTAATGTTTGTGACTTCAAGGGGGAAAGTACTGCATTTCTCTCACATGAGTCTTTTTGTAAATTTGCTTGTAAATATACGAAGGGGCTGCTGTTGTTTTTTGTTTTTTGTTTTTTTACGATAGTATGTCGGTTGTAAATGTAATTTTACAAAGAAAATTGCAAAGAAATATTAGAAAAAGCATGTGTAAAAGTAAAAAAAAAAAGTTATTGAATCTTCCTTCTCGTAAATTTACGTGAATATTTTACAACAAATATGCAAAAAATTTGTTACTGCTTTTATTTCTTATCTGTTTTGATATTGTGTGAGCAGTAATATTAATTTGACAAAATACAACAAATTTATTTATCAGAAAAAAACATATACGTTGGTAAAATTTACGATTGTCTTGTAAATGAGGCCCCACAAGGGATTGTAAATACAGTGAACCCCCTGTTTTCGCGGGGGATGTGTCCCACACCCCCCCTGCGAATAGGTCGAATCCGCGAATGCTTAAAACCCATCTAAAAACACTTAGAACTGCCCATTTTGATAGCTTAAACCAAGAAAAACCCTGTAAAAATGCTTGTACCTGAGTATTTTAATAGTTTTATCACAAAAAGTGCATTTATTCATGAAAATTATATGACAATACACTAATTAGTGAATATTTCTCAGTGAAAAATACCGCGAATGGGTGAATTTTCCGCGAATTATGGCTAGATATGTTCCACAGAGAAACCCGCGAATGCGTGAGTCCGCGAACCATGAGAACGCGAATATGGGGTGTTTACTGTAGTCATTTTCAACTTCTCGTGGAAGGTAGGGAAAATGTTTAAAAATTTTTTTATTTATACAGCGTGAATGTACGTGGCATTCTCTTTCTATTGATGTAATTTTTTTTTATTTTGCCGACCTCAAAGTTTCCCCGGTCTGGGGTGCTGCACATTGATAAATTATGCCGTCCCTTAAGGGGTAATTTAATAAAAGATATATAAATACTGTAACTGCCATTCAAAATATATCTACACTTAACCCTGTAACGCCGAGCCTCTATTTACAAAAGTGTCTGTCGTATGCCGGCGGCGTTCGGGAGTTAGCGCTGAAACGGATTTTTTTTTTTTTTTTTTTTTTCCTCAAAAAATCACAGCACGCTTAGTTTTTAAGATTAAGAGTTCATTTTTGGCTCCTTTTTTTTGTCATTGCCTGAAGTTTAGTATGCAACCATCAGAAATGAAAAAATATCAGTATAATATACAAATATTGAAATATATGACCGTGAAAAAAAAATTTCATATATAATTGTATACAAATCACACTGTGAGCAAAACGGTTAAAGCTAACGAGTTATTTTTTTTCTTTGTATTGTACACTAAATTGCAATGATTTTGGTATATAACAAATTGTAAAACGATCAAAGCAACACAGAGAAAATATTATCACAAAATGATGCATGAATTCGTAATGCGCGGACTTAAAAAAAAAGTTTTTTTTAAAATTCACTATAAATCGAAATATTGTGCTAGAGACTTCCCGTTTGTTTCAAAATGAAGGTAATTGATTGAATATTACTAGACTGTAAGTGTTTTAGCTTACAATTGCAGTTTTCGACCATTTCGGTCGAGTTGAAGTTGACCGAAAGTAGAATTTTTTCTATTTATCTTGATTTATATGAAAATATTTCAAAATGATAAAAGCTACAACCATGAGTTATTTTTTGTTGTATTCTACATGAAATTGTGCATATTTCCATATATAAAACTTTATCTAACGACTAAAATAAAACGGTGCAAACATTACGACAAAGTGACTAAAGAATTTCTGAGACGTTCGGCCGAATTACCGCGCGGACGTAAGGAAAACGTTTTTTTCAAAAATTCACCATAAATCGAAATATTATGCTAGAGACTTCCAGTTTGTTGCAAATTGAAGGTACATGATTTAATATTACTAGAATGTAAGATTTTTAGCTTACAATTGCGTTTTTCGATCATTTCGGTCGAGTTAAATTTGACCGAAGGTTGAAATTTTGGCACATCTTGATTTATATGAAAATATATTTCAAAACTGATAAAAGATACAACCATGAGTTATTTTTTGTTGTATTCTACATGAAATTGCGCACATTTCCATATATAAAACTTTATATAACGACTAATATAAACCGGTGCAAACATTACGACAAAGTGACGAAAGAATTTCCGAGATGTTCGGCTGAGTTACTGCACGCGGACGTAAGGAAAAAGTTTTTTATTCAAAAATTCACCATAAATCAAAATATTGTGCTAGAGACTTCCAGTTTGTTGCAAAATGAAGGTACATGATTGAATATTACTAGAATGTTAGAGTTTTAGCTTACAATTGAGCTTTTCAACCATCTCGGTTGAGTTAAAGTTGACCGAAGCTTGAAATTTTGGCACTTATCGTGGTTTATATGGAAATATTTCAAAACTGATAAAAGCTACAACCATGAGTTATTTTCTGTTGTATTCTACATAAAATTGTGCACATTTCCATATATAAAACTTTGTGTAACGGACTAATATAAACCGGTGCAAACATTACGACAAAGTGGCAAAAGAATTTCTGAGATGTTCGGCAGAGTTACATGGACGTAAGGAAAAAAGTTTTTTCAAAATTCACGATAAATCAAAATATTGTGCTAGAGACTTCCAATTTGTTGCAAAATGAAGGTACATGACTGAATATTACTAGAATGTAAGAGTTTTAGCTTTCAATTGTGTTTTTCGACCATTTCGGTCGAGTTAAAGTTGACCGAAGGTTGAAATTTCGGCACTTATCGTGATTTATATGGAAATATTTCAAAACTGGTAGAAGCTACAACCATGAGTTATTTTCTGTTGTATTCTACATGAAATTGTGCACATTTCCATACATAAAACTTTATGTAACAACTAATATAAACCGGTGCAAACATTACGACAAAATGATGAAAGAATTTGAAATTTTCGGTCGAGTTACCGAGCGGAGGTAAGGAGAAAGTTTTTTCAAAAATTCACCATAAATTGAAATATTGTGCTAGAGACTTCCAATTTGTTGCAAAATGAAGGTAAATGATTGAATATTACTAGAATGTGAGAGTTTTAGCTTACAATTGCGTTTTTCGACCATTTCGGTTGAGTCAAAGTTGACCGAAGGTTGAAATTTTTTGTAGTCAACGTATGGTACATCCACTCGGCACTCAACAGACAATTTTAGTCGACATACGATACGTCCAGTCGACGTTTAAGGGTTAAAAATATTTATTATATATATTCAACCAAATAAAAAACAACTAAAAAACTCAGTACCAAAAACATAGACACAAAAGCAAAACAAAACATCATCTTACTATTTCTGTTTCGTAAAATACAAAAATAGTTTCCCCTCTTAAACCAAACCCACTCGATAAAAATCTTAAAAAAAAAGGTACCATATTCCCCCTTACCAGAGAAGGTAACCCTGTTGCCCTTCTCGTAACTAAAACCCCCTTCTGGCTATCCAGTCATTTTCTATTACTGGACCTTGACTTCTGGTCCATGGTCTCTGTCATTCAGATTCACTGTCAATTACACCTTCTTGATGTTCTGGACTTGGATTATTCAAACTGTTCCTGCCTGAGGTTCACTTTATTTCCTCAATACCTGATAACATACTTAACACCTCTTCTACACTCTTTTCCATTACTTTCCTCCTTCAGTCCGGATTCTTGGGACTCTTCCCAACTACAACTTCATGCACTCCTAACTCCTCTTCGTCCACGTTTACACCACTAACCTTCTCCACCTCTTCAGTCAACGGAAAACCGCAGATACTGTAGGTATCTTCAGTAATAGTTAACTCCAATCCCTCTGTCAAATTACTTTTCTCTTCAATAGCTGTCTTTTTAGCTGTTAATTCAATCCCTTCTGTATCCCAAACAAATCCTTCAAAATCATATTTGCCACCTACCGAACTTTCATCAAACAACTTAACAAAAGTGTCTTCTCCAATTCCATTTGCTGACTCCTTTAGAAACTTTCCCTTTTTCTGATGTTTCTTCCTTTTCTTAACCATCACTAGTTTATTTCCACAGAAATATCCTCTTCTTCATCTATAACTTCCTTACCTTCCTCTCTTGCTAAGATTTCAATTGTTGGATGTACTCTTTAAATATTCCGGGGGTTCTCTCCATTTCATTAACTGATTACGATGTGCCCGAATTTCCTCCTTTTCTCCTTTTTCATTTTCATACTCCAGTCCAAAGCTCAATCCATTTGACCAAACTTCTACTACGTATGGTCCTTCATATTTGTCACGCATTTTATTTACTGTCAGTCTACCCTTTTCGACTACTTCCTTTAACACTTTATCCCCCACTTTATAACTCTCAAATCTTTCATCAGCTTGTCTCCACATCTCCTGCTCCTCCTCACTTAAACCTAATCTTGCCTTTCCAAATCTCTCATAATTCATAATATATTCGCTTGGGGATATCCCAGTGCTTTTATGTACTGATGCATTATAAACTGAAACAGCCTTACCTAACCACAAATCCCATTTATTCTCTTAAAGTCATCATTCGTAACAGCAAACTCAAAGTTCTTATGGTTCTCTCAGCTAACCCATTAGCACTAGGCATGTAGGGAGTCATCAGTACATGCTTTAATCTCCATTCTTTCAACATTTGCTCAGACAGTCTTCCAACAAACTCAGGCCCATTATCACTCAACACTCGCACAGCCTTCTCACACGTGCAGGCAACAAACTTGTTCTGACCAGCCTCGCCACATTCGCACTCGTATTATTCTTCACAGGTACACAACTCACAAACTTGATCACTACTGCTCCTACATTCCTTCTTGCAGTTAGCGGCAAAGAAACACAATCAGTCGCCGCTAACTCAAACGGCTCTTCCATACTTAACTTCAGCACAGGCGGGCTCGCATATACTCTCTGATACTTTCCTCTCTGACACTCTTCACACACAGTCGTCACTTCCGCACAAATTCTCTTCAAATACAGCAAAAGTATTCTCTCATGCACTTGACCAAGTTAAATCTTCCCATATGGCTGTACCTATCGTGTATTAATTTACACATTCCTACTGCACCACTTTCCAAGAAAACAGGTAGATATATTAAAGGCCATAATCTTAATGGTATATCCCTCCTTTCACAGGCTTTTAACTTACTCACAGAGGAACATCTTCGCTGCATTTTGTCTACATCTTGTAAAGTCAGCAAGTCACTATCACTCCCACCGACTTCTAGCACATCCTCATTTTCACTCTGACTCGTACTAACTAACCCCCACAAACTTAGCCATACAGACCGACTCATTCTGTATCTTGGCTACTACAAACTCCTCCTTTAACAACAATCCTCTCTCTACATCTACTGTCAACTTATTTATTCTCAAAAAATCTACTTCAAACAGGAAACAATAAAGTATCTGTTGGTCTCCTAACACCACAAATCTAAAGTCTATCTCCAAATCTCCTACTGTAATCTTCAATTTTACTTCTTCCCATCTAGACATTCTTACTGTAATTCCTTTTTTTTGGAACATTCACTACTCTTCTTTCGACGCTCCAGCTCATCCTTTCTACATCTCTAACAACTTGTGCATTTACTAAGGAAATCTGTGCCCATGTATCTACTAATCCACAATACTGACCGTGGTTTACGCTAACTCCTGTCATTTTATCACTTCTATCACGTTCACACTGATACACCTCTGTCTCATCTTTTTCATCTTCCCCCTGATCATCTGCTACTAATGGTACAGAAGGTTCTGTTTTCCTAATGCTTTCTTCCTCCACACACTCCCTTTCATAATTCTTCCTCTCAACAACCCAGTTATAGTGCACCCCACTGGAACACTGCAAGTGCAACACACTATCACCCTTTCATTCCTTCTCTATGGTACACTATGGGTTTACTATTACCAAAGTACACTTACTCTACCACTTTATACTTCTTACTGCAATCAACAGCTCTTGGAATGGAGCCTCTCCCAGACACAGCCCCACTTTCAACTCCTCATACTGGCTCACATTCTTCAGTCCCAAACATCCAAACAACCCATACCATACACTTTCAAACAAAGAATCTCCACCTCCTTTACTCTCACGAGCAACTACCAACCCTTTTGGCAGATTCTTGGGATTTATAGCCCCTCACTTTTCTATAGTTAGTTCTCCATGTAATCTGGACATCAGAACTGCAACAATATTTCTTTCTCCACTCCACTACAAAATCAAAATCACTCAAATCTTCCAAAGTTCTTGCAATCCTTCCATTCACATCTTTCAGTATTTGCAAATACACAAGAGGCTGATGATCTGTCCTTACTACAATTTTCACTCCGGACAAGAACGGTCTCAAAGCTTTTACACAAAACCTCAATACTGCCAACTCTCTCTCAGTCACTGAATACTTTCTTTCAGCCACACTAAAGGCCTTATGCACATAAGCTAACACTCTCTTTCTCTTAACTCCATTCACCACCTGCTCTTGCATCAGACATCTACCCATTGACATACCACTAGCATCAGTATATACTTCCAACTTACTTGCATTTGGATTATATTCGGATACGTCAACTCCACATCTTTTACTGCCTCTTCTTTCAATCTTTCAAATGCTCTTGTCATTTTTTCATCCCACTTCAGCATGTCGCTCTTCTTACATCCAATCCATTCCATCAACAGCTTAGATATGCCTGAACAATCTTCAATAAATTTCCTGCCAGATTCTACTAATCCCAGAAATGCATGTAACTCATGCACAGTCCTGGGTTGTGGGAAATCTCTCACTTTCCTCACAAAGTTCTCGGACTTTTGCAGGCCAGATGCAGTCACCGTATGCCCTAAAAATGACACCTTTTCTGCAGTGCACTCAGACTTTGCCATTTTCACTTTTACACCCACTTCTTCCAACTTTCGCAACACCACATTTACCAATCTTTTATGCTTCTCCACTGTCTTACTCACCACCAAAATATAATCCAGAAAGACCATCACATTTTCATGAGGAAACTCACTCAACACCACATTCATAGCTCTCTGAAAAGCAGCAAGTGCCTTTGCTAACCCAAAACTAAGATTTCTAAACTGATAGTGTTTCTTAGACCTAGAAAAGGCAGTTATTGGCCGGGAATCTTCGGTGACTGGAATCTGGTAATACCCCCTTACCAGATCCATCTTAGTAAATACCTTCATCCCATGGACACTCTTGACACTACGCACATGGGGAATCAATCTTTTCTGTCACCTCATTCACTCTCTGATAATCTATACACATTCTCAACTTTCCGTCCAGTTTTCTTACTGGTACAATAGGACTATTCCACAGTGTATATCTCTACTCCTGATATCACTTTTCCCTCGATTTTACCATCTTTCTGGACATATAATTGTACACTAGTTTCTTTTCCCGTTCTGATTTTTATCATTTCCTTATCTGGACATATTCTTATCTTATTCTTTGTCCACAACCAAAGCATTTCAACTTGTTTACCTTCTGACAATCTTTAATTAAATGGCCCTTTTCCCTGCAACCAAAACAATTACCCTTTGCCCATCAGCAAGCTGATTGTTCATGTCCTATTGCCCCACATCTGAAACATTTTTTCTCCCTGACGCTGACCCTCATTTGGGGTCCTCTAACATTTCCACTAGGCCTATATCCATTAAAGTACAGTAGAGCCCCAGTCGTCGACGCTAATCTGTTCCAGAAGAAGCATTGAGATTTGATTTAGTTGAATTCTGAATAATTTCTCCCATAAGAAATAACTGAAAATGGATTAATCCATTCCTGACCACCAGTCATTACCCCAACCTTGCCTTTTTGTACAAAACATTATACACATTACAATTAAATAAGTTCAGAGTTAAATAACTTACTGTATTAGAAGCATTTTTTACATTTTTAAATGCTTACTGTATCAAAAAACTGGCCTACGACCAATGCGGCCGTATTACCGATGGTAGACCGAGTGCCATAGGCTAGGCTAGGTAGCCTATAGGCACTACCAGAATGTACTGTAACAGGTACACACAAAAACTGTTGTTAATAATAATAACATTGAAAAACAAACCTGATTATTACAGTAAATGAATAATACAGTATTAAAAATAAGCCGAATTACTGTATGTCTGTTATCATAAAATTAAGAAAGATTTCCTAAGTTACGCTGGCACTAGGCAGCTTGTGGCATGAGCAGATGTAAACAAAGCAAAGCGCCATCCTGGTGGCGTATCGTGGTACTAATTACATAAACGTTGTTTACGTTCAGTATTAATTTATGGTAAATTTCATACAGAGTCTACTGGAATAGTGTACAAAATCACTGTAAAACATCTTTCAATAAATGTTATGATACCCTAACATATTTTTTTTCCATAAAATATCCTTGTAAGCAACATCTCTGAGTAAACCTCAGGTTAACCTCTTCTTTACCGAGAAGCTTAAGAAGGCGTTCACTACCGAACACCACACGTAAACATTGCATTCGCTACAGAAATCCACATGTGCGTCTCTGTCAAAAAAAAATCGAGCATGAAACCCTGGTTGCCATCTCTAGTATATGTACAATACTGTATTTCAGAGATTACACTTGTTTCCATATTAACAGTTACGAACGTACTATAGTGTACGTACCGTACTGTACTAAATTTTTATAGTCCATACTGTATATGTAATATCCAAATGTCTGAATGTAGATAGCCAACAATGCCAACTAGCAGCAGCTGACTGAAACACTTTTGTTTACAAATATCATATGATCCATTGGGTCGGATTCCAATTTGTTGTTCGAGCTCTGACGCAATATTTACTCGACATTTTCGTTGAAATCCGATTATGTTGAGTTCTGGTATGGTCGAGGACCGGGGTTCTACTGTACTGTCCTCGTACATTTACATTTCGGTATCTTTCCCTACTTCTACTTCCACCCCTGTTCCAATTATTTTTACCCTTACTATTTTGACTACTGCTGTCTGTGGATCGTTCACCCTTCTGGTATTCCCCAATAATTTCCTTACAACCTTAATATTTTCATTTATCAGAGCATCTCTGTATGACTTATCATCTCCTATGTTTAATCCTGCCCATACCTCTTTTTCTTCTTCACAGTCATACTATAAATCTTCTAAAATTTCTAAGACATCTTCCCAATTTATACTTTTACCAGCCCATTTCGTACTTTCTTTTTGCTTTACAATAATGTATCTACATACTTTTTGAGGTATTGTTAACTTCTTATTTTGTTCAGTATCTGTCCCCAAATTTCTTTCTTGCTAATGTTTCCAATCTGCAAGCATATAATACTACCTTTTCTCCAGGTTTCATTTTTGCTTCTTGGAAGTGATTATCTTCCTTAAATACAATACTAACTTTCATCCTATAGACTTGTCTGATTATCCTATCTTTTAAGATGTCATGGTAGTTCACACTTACACATGATCTTACAATATTCCTTCAATCTTCCCTTCAAAAACTCTCCCAGCTGATTTGGCCATGTCTGATTAATATTATCATATTTTTGCCTACAATATCTCTCATATTCAAAAAAATATTCTGTAATATCCTTCCCCTTTCTTAGATCATATTTAGCAATTCGTTGAGGTTCCCTAAGGAACATAGTACAGTAGTCCCTATCGTTGTCTTATCGGTTTTGTCTTCCTCTTCCTCACTACTAGTTCCCAATGTCACTTTCTGTGTCCCAACTATCTTTCGTTGGTTCAGACCCCTTCTGTTTCATCTTAGGCTTCTTGCCTTGACTTTTTCTTATCTCTCCTCTTCCTCACTATTTATTTCTTCATTATCGCCTCCTGCCCAACTATCCTTTTCTTTCCTTGACAAACAACCACCTCCAACAGCTCCCAAGTCTCTTCTAGGTACTTTTTTAATAGCTCCTGTACTCCTATCCTCCTTCATTCCTTTATCTCCATCTACCAGTCCTTTCAAATCATTTGCTATTTTTCTGTGTACTAATTCTCCTATCTCTGTCCTTATTCTAATTGAATGTTCACCTGAGGCTTCTACCATCCCAACCAACTGTTCTATGTGCTTACTAAATCCTTCCAAAGCTTTAGCTATTTTTCTTTCCACCATTTCCCTTATCTCCATCTTCAGGCTTTTTAATTGCTCCTTTGAGGCATATACCGCCTCAGGCAGCTGTTCCCTTTGTGGACTAAACAGCTTCTCCCCAGCCGTTAACTCCCTTTCACCTTCCATATTTCCTCCTTCTGCTATCTTACCGGTTATTTTAGGTTATCTTACTGACACTTTTTTCGAGGGCCCCACATTGGTTGCCAAAGAAATATGATGGGACCTCGATCAGTAGGACAGAGTAAAGAAAGGGGCAGATGGTGTCGAGTGGAAGTATGTTAGGTTACTCAAAGTTTCTTAACACTAATTTATTCTTAAAACTAACTTACAGCCAATAAAGGTTGACATTCTTTACCTCTAGGAGATCAAAACTAAATAAAAACAAAACAATAAATAACAATACAAACAAACACGTATAGAACTTCTGTTTACTTTAAAAAAATATTTTATATAAGAAGTTCCAAAAACTTAACAACTAACTTTCACTCATCAATCCCACATACACACAGCAACTACCTTAACCCTAGAAAAAAATCAAATTCACAAAAAAACAGCAATGGAGATATATATATATATATATATATATATATATATATATATATATATATATATATATATATATATATATATATATATATATATACATATATACAGTGAACCCTTGTTTATCGCAGTAGATAGGTTCCAGAACTGGCGCGATAGCTGAAAATCCATGAGTAGGGACACCATATTTACAGTATTTATTTAACATGTATTCAGACTTTTAAAACCCTCCTTTACATAGTACTGTTAACAAACCACCCTTTACAGTAATGTACAGATATCTACAATACGTACATACAGAACACTTAATGCATGTACAGTACCCTAATCTAAAACAGGCACTAATATTAAAATGTTAGAATATTAAAGTATATAAAGAAATAAAGATTGTTACTGTACCCACCATGAAAGAAGTTGAAGAAAAACTTGAATGATGATGGCAATGAATTTGCTGCACAGTAGAAATGATGATGATGAAGCTGATGATGTCTTCTACTGTGCAGCCAATGATTGTATTTTACGTCTCTTCAGACTGAGGTGTCTTTTCCTGGGACACCTCTTCAACTTCTTCCTGGGACACTTCTTCAATTTCTTCCAAGGCATAGTAGCAGGAGGAACTGGCTCTTTTTGCGAGGCTGGAAGAACATTTTGATCGGAAGTTGCTGCCGCTGCTTCTTTTTCGATCGAAGAGCATCCTGTAGGGAGTCATGTCTTCATCGATTTTGTTGCAGAACTGCAGAGAACGAACCATATCCTCGTCCCATTCTTGTGACAATTCTTTCAGCTCCTTCGCTAGGTTGCAGAGCTTGGCAAGCCGTTCTAATGTTAAGCCTGTTTCTTCGACAACTTCTTGGGTCTCTTCCTGTGGTTCATTTTCTTCCTCACTGGCTGATTTTGTCAGGTCTTGAGGTCTCGTCAGTTAGCGGCTGGGAATGGCAGTCCAACAACTCGTCAACGTCTTCCGTCGTCATGTCACCAAACCCGTCACCTCCAATTATCGCAGCCAACTGCACAGATTTCCGTACTGCAGTGTTGAATCTCAGCAGGCGTAAATCCATCGCCGTCAGTAAACAATCTCGGACCACAACTTCCTCCAGCTCGTTAACGGTAGCAGGTTTCATTTCTTGCAGTGCCTTCTGGATGTTCTGAAGGCGCGTGGCAATTGTGTACTGCCGCCAGTACGCCTTCAAATTGAATGTTTCATCCTCATCTTCTTGGGTGGCATCCACACACGCAACGAGGTCCGCCAAGGTATTCTTCGTGTAGAGGGCCTTGAATGCCCTGATAACCCCTGGTCCATCGGTTTGAATTAAGGGCGTTGTGTTGGGTGGCAGGAACTCAACCTGAATGCCCTCATGCGAAAAGATCAGTCGCGTGTCCACCAGCGTTATCCAACAGGAGAAGGATCTTAAATGGCAAGCCCTTCTCTAAGAGATATTTACTGACTTGTGGGATAAAACACTGGTGGAACCAGTTGGAGGTCAGCATCTTAGTAATCCATGCTTTTGGATTATGCATCCAACACACGGGAAGGAGATTCTTATTTTTATTTTTCAAAGCACGAGGTTTTTCAACTTATAAATAAGCCCTGGCTTTAGCAAAAATCCCGCAGCATTACCACACACATCACAAGGGTAACACGATCTTTGAATGCTTTAAAGCCAGAGGCTTTGGCTTCTTCTTTGAACAGGAAAGTTCGCGATGGCATTCTCTTCCAAAACAAACCCGTCGTCCATATTAAAGACTTGTTCGGGCTTGTATCCACCTTCAGCGATAATATTCTTGAACGTCTCATTCGCGTAAGTTTCAGCAGCGACCGTGTCAGCGAAGCAGCCTCGCCATGCAGGGAAACGCTTTTCAGGCCGAGCGTTTCTGAAACTTGGCGAACCATCCTTTGCTGGCGGTAAACGTTGTGTCTGAGGCTGGGAATCAGTGGATGTCCTGCTTGAGGTTCATCTACATCATCTTCGCCTTCTTCCTCTTCTTCTTCAGCGTGGTCGCCATCATCTTGAGGTTCCTTTGCGCGAAATTCTCATACAACCTCAAAGCCTTGGTTCGGATGGTGTTTGTATCCAAGGCTATTTTCTTCTTCTGGCAGTTGGCAATCCAGATTGACAAAGCACCTTCCATACGGACGATCGTTTCATTACGAGCCGTAACAACTCGCTTTGCTGACTTGCTAAAGGTAATGGCAACCGTCTTCCTAATCTTTGCCTCATCCTTCTTAATGTAGCGAACGGTGGATTCGTTCACTCCAAAATGGCGGGCCACGCGCCGCGAACTTCTCCCTTCCTTCAACATATCGAAAGTGTCACCTTCTCAGCAATCGTCATCATTTTCCGTTGGCGTTTAGGCTCAGTACCAGCCTTAGCAGAAGCAGAACGCTTGGTAGCCATTGTAGGGGTTAAACAAAGTTAAAAAAAGTTCAACTTCAAACACACACTGTCACGCACAGCACTGGTAATGTAAACAGCATCTATCTACCGAGAGGGAAGCGAAGTGGCGCGCGAAGATGCTGCAGGTCAGAGACAAGGGAAGCTGCTGCGGTCGGAGAAATGGTCAAAACACCAATCACAGGCGAGATTACAAAACTTGGGAGCTGATTCGTCATCTATCACCAATGGAACCAATCACAGCCCATCTTACATGCTAGTTTCAAATTCAAATATACTTTACGCTATTTTATGCTTTTTTGTTGTAGTAGTATAGGTTTATTCGAGATGTGATTTTTGCAACAAACAATATTATTGGATGCAGTACAAAAGATTCATGGAAAAGATGCACATTCATTACATTTGTATTTTATAATTAGTATATATGTAGCCATCAGCAGCCTTACACCATTCAAATATGACAATGTCAGACTGCATCTGATTAGCGTTTCATGTTCAGTTTAATTTTACTAGTACTATAATGAATTATCGTATGATCACATTCTCTTTTGTTTAATTTCATTTTGTACTGAATTATATGTCATAATGCAATGAACCAACAGTACTAGCAGATATTAATAATTATTAATGGAATTAATGAAATATTTGGGTCTTCATATATCGCGACTATTTTTGAAATTTCCGGAAAATCCGCTATATATTTTCTCTTATAATATACATACGTAATGGAAAAAATCCATGAAGTCGTGAATCCCGATAGTCGAACCGTAGTAGCGAGGGTTCACTGTATATATATATATATATATATATATATATATATATATATATATATATATATATATATATATATATATATATATATATATATATAAAATCACCACTAACCGAAAAATCGGCAATTTCCAGCCCTTTTTGGCGATTTTCAGGCTTATCGGCACCAAAAAGTGCCGATTTTCGGTTATTGGCGCTCCTGTTAGATATGTATTGGTGCCAATACCCAATTATCGGCAGTGATAAGCGGAAATCGCCGATTTTCGGTGCCGAAAATAGCCAATTTTTGTCACTAGACAAGCCCCCATAAAACCGGATCGCCATTAACCGAGCCATGTTAACCTGCCTGTATATATATATAACCGGGACTGCCTGTATATATATATATATATATATATATATATATATATATATATATATATATATATATATATATATATATATAGCAATAATACTTATTATCTTTGTCCTTCTAAATCTTAGGACAGCAAACATAAATCAATATTATACAATTCAATTTGCAATAATACTTATTACCTTTGTCCTTCTAAATCTTAGGACAGCAAACATAAATCAATATTATACAATTCAATTTTTTAGTATTAATGTAACAATATTATACCAATACACACTCCCAAGTCCTCCTCTACTTCAGAATTTATTCCTTATACCAATTAACGTATACTTATTTATTTACCAAGGCAACAGGATACCATTATTATTGCAAAATCTACAGTTACATGGGTTTATATAATCATGGCACTATCCATCAAAGGCACATACTAATTTCTCCAGTGCCTAAATACAGCAGCACCAATGTTAGACTAATCGTCCATTCACACCTTGTCCTTTATCTAAGAGACTCTTAGTTCAAATGTAAAAACATCCATATTACCACACTTGCATTGCACAAAAAAATCATGTTGTCTCCCTTATTCTATAGTCCCACTCACCAATTTTAAGTGTCTTTGAATTTATAGTATTCTAATGTTCACCTGGCATCCATTAAAAAAATCACACAAGGTCTCATAAAAAAAACTGCCACAAACGCTGTCCAAAAAAGGGGTGTTGTTTCTTTTTTTTTCCTTTTACTATTTCATTCTTGCAATCAAAATAAAAATATTTATTTTATACATTCAACCAAAAAAAGACTAAAAAAGCTCAATAACAAAAACAGACACAAAAACAAAACAAAATATGATCTTAATATTTCTGTTTCTTAAAATGCAAAAATAAAGTTTCCCATCTTAAACCACAACCATTCAGTAAAAAAAAACTAAAGAAAAAACTACTACACTCCATCCATCAAAGGGATTGGATGGTGATGATAGACATGGAGGACGTATATTTTCACATTCCAGTCCACCCAGAATCCAGGAAGTACTTCAGGTTCGTATTCCAGGGCAGGATGTACCAGTTTTGGCCTTTCCACAGCCCCACAAGTCTTCACCAGGGTTCTTGCCCCTATTAGTGAAGTGGCTACATGTGATGGGCATCAATGTATGCTTTTATCTCAATGACTGGCTGCACGGAAGACTTACAGAATTTACTCATCCTCGCCCAGGGTCTGGGCATTCTAGTCAACTTTCCCAAGTCATAGTTAGTCCTGACTCAGTCGATCGTGTATTTGGGATGATGATTGACTCTGAGTTTTTGGGCTTTGCCGTCACAGAGAAGAATCCAATCCTGCCTTCTAACAGTTCAGAAATTCCTCTCTCCCTACCTGCTCAGCCAAAGAGTGGATGAGTCTTCTGGGCACCCTCTCTTCCACAGATAAGTTCGTGCCTTTAGGAAGACTTCACACAAGACCCCTTCAGTTCTTCCTAAAGGCCAGCTGGTGCAGGAAGACACTCCCAAACTCATTTGTCTTTCCCATTACTCCTGAAATCAAGGAGGACCTTTGGTGGTGGCTCAGAGAAGGGGGATTCTCGGGAAATCGTTACATCTGTTGAATCCAAGCCTAACCTTATTCTCAGATGCTTCAGATCTGGGATGGTGGGGGGCGCATCTGCAAGATTCAGAAGTTGCAGGAAAGTGGTCGGAAGAAGAAAGGAGTGACGTACGACAAGTTGATCACGATCAAGTCGGACAACATGACAGCGTTAGCTGTCATAAAGAATCAGGGAGGCGAGCACTCATTCTCTCTTTGCCAAGCAACCAAAGATCTCCTCATTTGGGCCCAGAACAACTGCACCCGAATCGTCACCCACTTCATTCAGGGCAAAATGAACATCCTTGCAGATGAGTTGAGTCACTGCAAACAGGTCTTACCGATGGACCGATGGAATGGACACTGAATCCACAGTTTTACACTGACCTGTGGAAACGGTGGGGGAAGCCGCTGATAGACCTGTTTGTGATGTCAAGAAATCACTGCCTTCCCCTGTAATGTTCGCCAGTTCCGGACCCTCTGACATGGGCAATAGATGCAATGCTCCAGGACTGGTCCACCCTGGACATGTATGCCTTCCCTCCTTTCAGCATGGTGAGGGAAGTCATCAACAAGTTTCATTCACACAGCAACTCCTTGATGATGCTCGTGGTCCCATGTTGCAGAGGGAATGGTTCGTGGACCTTCTCTCAATGTTGGTGGTCTTCCCAAGACTCCTACCACAGTGTCGAAATCTTCTCAGGCAACCCCATTTCCTCTACTTTCATCAAGGTTTGTCCATTCTTGCTCTGACAGGCTTGACTGTGAGGAAGCTTGTCAGAGCATAAGGATTTTCAAAATCAGCTGCAAGAGCTACTGCTAACTGTAGGTGGCAATCATCATCCAACGCCTACCAGGCTAAGCGGTCAGTTTTCCGCAACAGGCGTCAATATCTTGTCTTCTGAAACCACTAGCACAAATAACCGACTTTTTAATCTTCCTGAATTCTTCACGAGGTCTAACGACTTCAACTATTAAGGGTTTTATATCCATGCTTAACTTCGGTTTTTAGGCACAGAGGACTGGATCTCGCAGCAAGTCACAATATTAGCAACATAGTTAAATCTTTTGATACTTTGAAAGAGGACAAACTGACGACTGTACCTGGGAACTTGGATGCCATACTTCGTTGGCTCTCAGGCCTGCCCTTCGAGCCTCTTCATGCATCATCTCTAAGAGACTTGATGAGGAAGACCCTTTTTTTTAGTGGCCTTGGCCACGGCTGAAAGAGTTAGTGAATAGTAAGCCCTGGACAAAAAGTTGGTTTTTCACAAGGGGGTGCAGTATCCATGTTCACTCTTGGGTTCCTTGTAAAGAATGAAACCCCATCCAATCCCTGTCCTCGTTGATTCTCTATCAAGAACTTAGCAAGTATCCTTGGCCCATATGAAGCAGAAACTGAAGCCCTACACTGTGCATAGTACAAAGATA
Organism: Macrobrachium rosenbergii; assembly: GCF_040412425.1. Classification (NCBI taxonomy): domain Eukaryota; kingdom Metazoa; phylum Arthropoda; class Malacostraca; order Decapoda; family Palaemonidae; genus Macrobrachium; species Macrobrachium rosenbergii. The sequence goes on along the minus strand of NC_089781.1, from coordinate 50,291,666 downwards.
TACCGAGATCAAAGGAATAGTTTTCTACTTTGCTACTTCATCCAACTTTAGGCTACATTCATTGTCATACAGCTGTGAACTGTTTTTTAAACGGTCAAGCGTGTCTTTGGACGGCATAAACTTAACACAAGACGTTTGGGATTGAATACACTGAGAAGCCAGCAAGGCCCCATTAACAGTATCTGTGTTTAAGCTATTTCTGATTTTTGTCTTAAACAGATTGATCTTGCTAAACACTTTCACATTCAGCATTAGAATGGGAAGACTGACCACACAGCAAAATTTGCTAGTTCAAAAAAGTATTCCCTACTCTGTAAAACTTCTACCCAGAATTTATCTGCTGGCAATTTATCATCAGTATTCAGTGCATTTCTGAGCACTGGCAAAATATACCACTGATCAATTTTTTGTGCTAGTGAACAATTGTGTGGTGACACAATTAAAGGTAGTTAAAAAGGGGGTTGATTTCCTAAAAAAAAAAAAAAATTAGACAGGGCATTTTCAGGAGTCAGGCAGCACAGATTGGAGATCACACTGTCCTTAAAATCGAAGCTTTTCTGGATCTCTTCACATGTTACTACAAAGAAGGTCCCTACAGTGTTTATAAAAATCAGTCACTTAAGATTTATTTTCATTTGGATTTATCTTGTCAAGTTCTTTATGTACCACAGTCCAAGGTACATCTCACTATCCCTAAACCACTTATCTTGCCTAGAAGGATCAAAATGTTCAAGATCTGCATTTATGATGCACTTTCTTTTCCTGTAAAGCATGCATACTTTGTCGTGTACCACTGTGATCATCGTTTTATAAGACTGAAAATTATGACTTCTTGTTTTGTAGATAATCATTATCAGCAGAAAACAATCATGATGAAAATGCTTTTTAATCAATAGTCTTAAAAAAGCTCAAATCCCAGAGTTATCGTATAAAACGTACATTAGTTGGAGAAGGTATCGTGCCGGAGGTAGTTCAGTCGTACATGCACGATAATTATCGTATGAATGGCAGCCCTGAAGAGGCCTTACCCTTGTTGAAAATTATAGCTCACGAAGTGAGGGCAGTCACCACTTCATTGGGATTTAAATGCAATCTGTCACTCTCCACTACTTCAAACTATGTATTGGAAGTGTAGATCTGTTTTTGCCTCTCATTACTTATGCTATGTGGAGACCACATATGAAAACTGCAGTACTTTAGGTCCGTTCTCCGTGGCTGGCTTGATACTGGGGGAGAAAGGATAGGAGTGTATCTTCTATTTCTCTATCTCCTTGCCTTGATTTTAGGTAATCGAGTTATGGGAAGCCTGGGGGTACTGTGTACCTGGAGTACCCACCAGTCATTGGTTTTAATGGTTGGGTTTGGTTTTGTTTTTATGTGATGTGTAGGTAGCAAGATTATTTGGTCGATTTTTCTTGTACTGCGCACAGGGCAAGGGCATATCTTTGTTTGTTATGACGCCTTAGCAACCATCAGAGCACTCCTTGGCGGCGAGGCACCCACTAAAGTAGAGGTGGCCCTCAGCTTTACTGCTGCTCCACTACAGGTTGATGATGAGCACCGACCAGAGGCAGTACCCGTCTGCCATAGCGCTCTCACCAGGTAAGGCTACAACAAGCATTTACCAATGCTGGCTATGTATCTATTTCAAATTCATCTCCATTACCGAGTGTTTTTGAGTAGTTCGTGTCCATGGTCCCACCTCCCTTCTATGTGGGATTCAGCAGTGTAATTACTAGTTAAGTTACTTATATAAAAATGACACTTTTCTAATAAAATATGGTTTCATAATATACTTACCAAGTAATTACATGATTGGAGCCCTCTCGCCTCCCCTCTCATGGACACAGAGCATGAACAAATTAAGCTCCTGAGCCAGGTTGTACCTATTCTTATGTGAAAGGGGGCGGGGTCAGTTACCTACACCAACCCCCTCGATTTGGGACCACCTTGACGTGGTGAGGGGGCTCTTGAACCCCAGGAATCTGTTCCCGTGTTTGAGTCCAAGAGTTCCATATACCATTCTGTATTTCTTTGAATTAATTTTTGTGGAATTTTCTGCTTTTGCTAAAATTTATTGGACCTGATAAATAGGAAAAGATATCATAACTGGGATTGGGTTTATATCTGAAGCTAAATAGTGGGAACATTGGTAGGACCATCAACTGCCCAATAATGTTCGGACCTGAGAGATATCAGGCGGAATTATTCTTTAGGGCTGGACCACGGATTCCAGGGGAATGTGGTTTTAGGGATAGGACTCTCTGCATTCTATCCAGTTTGCCCATGATGTGACTAGGGTGGGGACAATTGTATTCTTGTAATACTCTCAGTCCTAGCAAGCGGGTTTGGCTTACACTTGGGCCGCTCTAATCATGTGCCATCCCCTGTGGGGTAGGGTAGGGAGTGGGCATTTGGAGTCAGTTCTCACTTGTGCCATTGGTGGAAGAATAAACTCCATGAAAGGCTGATGATATGTTTTTAAGGCTTTCAGGTTTTTTTTTTATACTTAAATCTTTATGACAAGCAATTTTAAGATTCAGTTACCCCTTGGCCCTCTGATGGCATTGTTCTGGCACAGATGACGACCACTGCTCCAGTACAGAGCAAATCTTCTGGCATGGAAATGGACAATTCTCTGGATAATCCAAATAATCAAAATCAGAGTGGTATTAAAACTTTAATACCTTACAAAACCCCCAAAAAGAGTAAATACCAACATGACCCAACCTTGACTCACTTCGACTCCCTCTTTGGGAGTGGAAGTTGGTCCCTCTTTGGGAGTGGAAGTTGGTCAAGGTTCCTAACCATGGAAGCTGACCATAATATATCAGCTTTAAAATTGGAAAATTATGTATTAAATAGACATCCAACAACAGATATGTCGTTTAGACAAATAAAGGAGAAAACTTGGCTTATAGAAGCCACAACTAAAAGTCAGTCCGAAGACTATTCGTCTTTGAAAAATATAAACAATATTAACATAAAAGGAAAAAAACATGATACTATGAGCAGCATTCAGGGTGCCATTGTACTTCCTGAAAACAACAACAAACCAGTCGATAAGAGAATGCTATTAGACTCTCTCAAAAAAAGATACCCCAAGGTCCAAGATTATGAGGTATGTGTTGTACCAAGTAAAAATAGCAATAAAAAAATACTAAAAATTGCAAAAGTAAAATTCGAGGGTGAAGATCTACCTCAAAAAATAAAAATCTTAGGCCAAAATATGTCCCAAAGCCAGTGCAGTGTCAAAATTGCAGTAAGTATGGGCACACAAAGAAAAATTGTAGAAATGAACCAGTATGCGCTTATTGTGAATCTACTGAACATACCACACAGTGGAAGTGCAGTGAACCAGAGTGCGTAAACTGTGGGCAGAATCATCATGGAAGATCCAAAGATTGCATGTATTATATATACAATACAGAATTAAAAATACTGCGAGAATGAACAGGGGTATCTATAAAAGAGGCTAAGTTGGAATTAAAAGTGAGAGGAATTCAAGGTCCGTCTAAGAAACCTACATATTCTTCAGTAACTAGAGCAAATAAAGAAACAGAAATGCAAACGGATAGAAGTAACATAGCACAGAAAAGTAAATCTCAAGAAGAAATTAGTAATTTAGAAATAAAAACTAAAATGGTAAAGAATAAAGAAACAGGTGCAAATGAGATGGATAACATTTTATCCAGTTCATTTGAAATATTAAGGCAAATAGAAACAGGAGGATTCTACTACGGAAGTAACAGAGGAGGGTCATGATGGACTGGAAATTAAAGATAAAAAAAGGCCTTTGGACCCTAAACAAAGAAACCAACTATTATTAGAGAAACATCTGTTAAACCAAAGCTAAAGGAGATGAAAAAGAACAAAAACAAAAACAAGCTAAGAATATACCTTTATCTCCTAAAATAATAGTTAAACCTATGAAGGCAGATGTCAAAAACACTGAAGAAGTGAAAGAGAACCATACCATAGATATCAGTGATTATGTCAAAGAAGAAGAGATTACTCCTCCAGTAATTGATACAAAAACAAATATAAAAAGAAATATACATGATAATACATATGGATGTAATGATTGTTTCGTTGAATTATGCAATAACAAGAAAAGCGTAACAAAAGATGATTTAACAGACATTATAAGAAATTTTATGAAATATAGGAAAAAAGAAACCACAGATTTGAGTACCCAAGAAAAAGGTTGCATGTGCATTGAACACTTAATTTATTATAAAGAAAAACAAATGAATGTCGTGAGTAAATTACTAGAAAAAATCCAGATAGATAATACAAAAAAGAGAGTAAAACTCGACTGCTATAACAAACTACTTTCAATGGCTGTATTATACAATGGAACATAAATGGTCTACAGACCAGATTACACCTGGGAGAAATACAACAATTACTAAAAGAGTACGAACCAGTGATATTATGTTTACAACATGTCAACAAAACAATATCAACAATAGGTAAATATACCTTGCATCTACATCTAGAGAGGAAGAAGGAAATTTAGGTACAGCTGTTTATGTACTTAACAAAGTATGTTATGACAAAGTACCTGTAAACTTTACTGATCTGCAAATATCAAGTATTAAAATACGAATAAAAAACGATAATTATGTAATTTATAACTTATATAACCAACCTAATAAAAATGATGACTTTGACAAACTTAAAGATTTACATAATAATGCCAAGGAACCTACATTAATAGTAGTTGATTTTAATGCTCACAACCTGATGTGGGACTGTAATTGTACAGACTCAAATAAAGCAGGAAGTAAAATAGAAGAATTCATAGATTCATATGACATGTGGTGTATAAATGAAAACGAAATCAGCACGTTTTTCTAAAACACATGGAACACTTTTCTCAATCGACTTAACTCTATGTACAACAAACATAGTTGGCAGATTGGATTGGAACACAGTTGACGACTTGCATACAAGTGACCATTTCCCAATATTAATTTCATTATTACAAAATAATCCCACCTAGCATGTCCCTCAGTATAACATTTATAAAGCAGATTGGGAGCAATATGAATTCCACACTAGGAATATCCCACCATTTGAGCATTTAAAAGGCCATAATGAAACTAATAAATTTCTTGTTGATTTCGTAAAAATGCTGCTGATAAAGCAATACCAAAATCGAAATCTCATCGAACAAAACACAAAGTCCCATGGTGGTCTGAAAAACTAACAATTAATAAAAATAAAACACCAAATTGGAAGATAATTAGGTAATTTGAATAGAAAGTTCAGTAAAATAAACAAAACATTACCGATATTAGAAGGAACTGTACAAAAAATTACTGTATTATTAGAAATTGATACATTAAAACAAAATATCTACAAAATTTAAAAGAGAAGTAATTCAAGGAAGAATCATTTCATGGAGGAAATATGTATCAGATCTCTCTAATAATACTCCCATGCAAAAAATATGGGAAAAATTCAGGAAAATTAGTGGTACCCATGTTAAACTACCTAGACATGCCATAATAAAAGACGGGAAAAAAATACCTGATCCTAAAGAAATAAGTAATGTAATAGGAGAAAATTTAGCAAAAGTAAGTACAGTAGTGACAAAAATTTAGATGAGTATTTCCGCACAAAAAAAAATAGTATATAGAATTAATAACAATTTTGAAACAATAGAAGATATATATTACAATAGAAAATTTGATATGGAAGAGTTGGAATTTGCTCTGTTGAACAGCAACAAATCTACCTCTGGAGGTGACAGTATTTGTTTTGAAATGATCTGCCATTTAGCACCTTAGGCAAAGACATACTTATTAGTTTTAACCACCGCTTCGAAATTTGTTTCCTGATGAATGGCGTAAAGCTATAATTATTCCTATTCCCAAACCTGGAAAAGATCCCAGTAATGTAAACAGTTACAGACCAATTTCTTTAACAAGCTGTTTATGCAGATTACTAGAAAAAATGGTAAATGCTGGACTGATTTGGCACATTCGAGAAAATAAAATTTTGACTCCCACTCAATCTGGGTCACAGTGTAACAGATCTGCACTGGATTCTCTGTCTAACTTGGAAGACCACATACGAAGAGGATTTAAACGAAAACAAACTCCTATACAGTAGCCGTCTTTTTTGACATTGAAAGGCATGTGATACTATGTGGAAACATGCAATATTAAAAACATTGCTCTAAAACAGCATCTGTGGACATTTACATAGGTGGAGTCAGTGCCCCAATTTGTGCTCACTGTGGTGGTCAGGTATCCGCTGAGCACATGTTGGTGCACTGTCCTAAATTTAATCACCTTAGGGCAAAGTACTTACTAACTGGGAAGACTATTTTAGATTTTAAATGATGACGGTGAGAGGTAGATAACCTTATGGGTTACAGGCAGTCCCCGGTTATCAGCAGCCTCGGTTATCAGCGATCCAGTTTTATGGCGCTGGATTTTCGACACCGATTCCTGGTTATCGGTGCTGATAACCAGTTATTGGCGCTGATAACTGGTTATCGGCGATGATAACTGGTTATTGGCACTGATAACCAGGGATCAGTGCTATTATCGCTGATTTTCGGTTAGCGGTGATTTTCACTTATCGTCACACTGTCAGGAATGGAACCCCGCCGATAACTGGGGGCTGCCTGTATCTGAAAGAATCTGGTTATTTTAATGAGATATGATCTTAGTACTGTATATTTAATAAAGACTTTAGTCATATTTATGTTATATACTAAATATATATTTTGAATATAAAAGTTTTATATTTATTTTTTGCTGGTTCTATCAAATATCGTTCTTTATTTTTACGTTCATATTTTAACACTGAATTTTACTAGTATGTCATCACTCGCCTATTCATTATCACTCATTTCATTAACTTATATATTTCACCTTCATTATGGCACTGAATAATCTTGATTGGTTACGGTGCTTGGTCTTCAAGACCTAAATTTCATAATCAATAAATCAAAACTTTCTGACAAGTCGCACTTTTCAAGTGAGAATTGATGATGTATTAAGTACATTTCCACCTGAAAATGGTGTTCCACAAGGAAGCGTCCTTAGTGGCACACTGTTTACTTTAGTAATAAATTATATCAGTAATGATCTTCCTATTGGAATTAAAAGTAACTTGTATATGGATGATTTTGCCATATATTATTCAGCATCTCACATAAAACATGCAGAGCGAATTAATAATAAAACTATAATAAAAATAGATGAATGGGCCTCATCTGTAGGCTTCAAATTTTCTATACTTAAGACTCAAGCAGTAATGTTTTATAAAAATAAGAAGTGGAAAAAAGGTGAAGAAATAGATTTAAAAATCAGAAATCATTCCATACCAATTGCCAAACAGCAAAATTTTTGGAATTAATGTTTGATACCCAATTGAACTGGAAAGCCCACATAACATAGTCAATCAAAATGTCAAAGAGCACTAAACCTAATTAAAAAACTATCAAACACTACTTGGGGAGTTGTTAGACATACCCTTACTGCACAATATAAAGCAACAGTGCTATCTATCATTGATTATGGAAGTGAAATATATGGCTCGGCATCAGACACAACACTGAAAATGTTAGACCCTGTTCATAATGAAGGCCTTAGAATATGCTCAGGAGCTTTTCAATTATCACCAACGTCTTTACAAGTTGAATGTGGTGAACTCTCTCTCTCTCTCTCTCTCTCTCTCTCTCTCTCTCTCTCTCTCTCTCTCTCTCTCTCTCTCTCTCTCTCTCTCTCTCTCTCTCTCTCTCTCTGCAACAGTGAAGAGATAGAGAGCTAGTAACAGTGAAGAGTGCTTTTGAGAATTCAGACAATGATTCTCCAACCAAAAAATTATTTGGATTAAGAGATGTGTTTATGAACAATCATCCACCTCCTTTCCCAATTAGAGCTAGAAGATTGTTTGAGTAGCGAAATATAAATATACAACAATTACCTTTAATATTAAAATTGCCTCCTCCTTGGACAGTGAATAAAATGAGAATTTGTACGCACTTAAAATATTTATCAAAAAGTTATTCATATACCCCAGAACACCATAGACAACATACAGTAGAACATATAATCCGAAAAGGTCCACACTGCGCAATATACACCGACTGATCTATGTCACAGTACGGAGTGGGATATGCTGCAGTATCCCCAGACAAAAGGTATCAGTTCTCTCTACCAGATAATGCCTCAGTATTTACAGCTGAGTTATGTACAGTAGCATCAGCCATAAAGATAATTAGAGAAGCCTCATGTAATAATTTTGTGATTTATAGTGACAACAGAAGCGCTATAAAAGCCATTCAAAGCTATAATAAAAAAAAATATTGTTTAACAAATTAAGTTTTCACTCCATAAATTGTATAATAATGGAAAAAATATTGAAATATGTTGGATCCCTGCCCATGTAGGGATTAAGGGAAATGAAGAGGCTGATAAAGCAGCTAAAGAAGCAGTCCATATGACAATAGCCCCCTCGATTTGTGACCACCTTGATGTGGTGAGGGGGCTCTTGAACCCCAGGAATCTGTCCCCGGGTTGAAGTCCAAGAGTCCCATATACCATTATATATTTCTTTGAATTAATTTTTGTGGAATTTTCCGCTTTTGCTAAAATTTATTGGACCTGACAAACAGGAAAAGATATTATAACGGGGATTGGGTTTATATCTGAAGCTAAATAGTGGGAACTATGGTAGGACCATCAGCTTCCCGATAATGTTTGGACCTGAGACATATCAGGCGGAACTATTCTTTAGGGCTGGACCACAGATTCCAGGGACGTCCGATTCTGGGGATAGGACTCTTAGTATTCTATCTGGTTTGCCCATTACATGATTAGAGTGGGGATGATGGTATTCTCGTTGTACCTTTGGTCCTAGCAAGCGGGTTTGGCTTACACTTGGGCCAATATAATCATGTTGTGCCATCCCCTGTGGGGTAGGGTGGGGATGTGGACATTTGGGAGTCACTTCTCATTTGTGCCATTGGTGGAAAAATAAACCCCATGAAAGGGTGAAGACATCTTTTTAAGGTTTTCAGGTTTATTATTATTTTGTTTTTTTTTTTACCCCTCTCAAATCTTTATGTCTGGCATTTTTAAGGATTTGAGTACCCCTGGACCCTCTGATGGTGCTGTTCTTCTCCAAAAATAAATTGACAAAAAGCAGTAATAACAAATATCCTGTTCTGCCTACTGACTTCCCCTCTCCTGGACCTTCTAGTCATGCTTCATTGTTGACGACTTCAAGCAAGGACACGGACTTCTCTAAGAAGTCTTCATCCAAAATTAAATCCTCAACACAGCCAGGTTGTGTGAAAAATTTGAGAATGCTCCATATCAAAGACTTACCAGTCTGTTGTGATTATGAAATGATCTTGACACCTCTGAAATAATTTGGAACTATTATAGAAATTAGGATGAACTTTATTGATATTGAATGTAAATGGGAAGCGTGAGTTACCTTCAGTAGCTGTGATAAAGCTGTGAAGGCTAGTAGTATGATAAGTGCCATAAAAATAGGTCAAGCTACAGTAAGAGGAACCTTAACAGACAAGGTTCCCAAAGACATGAACATTTTTGTGCCATCTAAATGGGCTCAGGATAAACCAGAGAGAAACTAGAATACAGAAATAAGGACTCCTAAACCTCGTATGTGGGTGGTAGCTTCAGCCAAGGAGGATGATTATAACTACTGTGCTATAAATTTTGCAGGTTCTTCAGAAAAAAGTGGGAGGAATAAAAAGTGGTGATATTTCTTGTTTTGGGAAGAACACCGTTCTTATTCATGCCAAATCCACAACCCAAGCATATTTGCTGACCTTGTTGGACATAAAAAATGAACTTCAGCTTTAGTTATGGGAGAGGAGTACTATTTGATAAAGACCTTTATGACATAACAGAAGAAATTCTAGAAATGAGTCCACTTCAGTTTGGAGAGTGAAAAAGGCAGCTATTGCCAGCAGGATCATTCTAACCTTTGTAGACTCTGAAGTACCTTCTCATGTCTTATTTGAAAATGAAAGGTTACTAGTACGCCCTCTCCAGCAAAGACCAGTACAGTGCTATCATTGCTTCAAGTTTGGCCACCCATCAAAAAACTACGAAAATTATAAAATTTGTATAAACTGCCCTAGTGTCTATCATGATGATGAATGTAATAGAAAGGCAAAATGTGTTAATTGTCAACTGGAACATAAATCCAATAACAGAAATTGTGAAATTTACAAATTTGAACTGTCTGCACTATATAAAGCCAATGCAGAGCATATAAGTTTCGGTTTTGCAAAAACACAATTAGGTTACCAACCTAGTATGCTTAAGTTCTTAAGCCACTACCCCTATCTACCACTAGGGGTGCAGTGGCAGCACCCTCTAATTTAGCAGGTGCATCAACCCTTGTGGTAGTGGCCCAGCCATGTGGGTCAGGTGCTGGGCCTGTTGAGGCTAGAGCACAAGCCTCCAAGGAGGATAAGATGGCAGGTATTTCCCGAGTTACGATGGTGTTATGTTGCAAAAACCCCATCCCTTGAAAAAATATAATTTTGAATTAACCTAGCCTACACTAGGGTATACATTACGATCTATACATATACGGCAGCCTAGCCTACAGTATACCCACAGCCTACCATAGTTTTGAGACCATTTATTTGTTTTTATACAGCAACTTCCTTGTCAGTCATTACCATATTGTATTGCCATACACATGATAAAAATATATAGGCTATGTGTGAACTGTAGACCTAGGCTAGCCTAGGTGTTACGCTCTTAGTATCCATGTGCAAAAGTCAAATAGGCTATTATAGCTGTATTTAAGATAAAGGTAATGGTAATGAAACTGTTATTTTACTGACAGAATCTGTTTATACTGTACGTATTTTTATATTGTTATATACTATGATGAATCATCATAGTATGTATAAAAAAACAATTGTCCCACCTGTGGCAAAAAAGTGGTTCTCAGAACGAGCTGATTCAGCCTACTACCGAAAGAGATAGGAAAATAATTTTTTTAGTTGCTAAAAGAAATTAATGTATTAATGGAATTAACATAAATGTAAAACAGGTATATAAAGATAAACTAACATACTTTATATTGAATAAAATCCCTCAAAATCACAAAACAGCTGTTTCCTGCTGATTCTTTCGTTTACCAATGTAAACTCTCTCTCTCTCTCTCTCTCTCTCTCTCTCTCTCTCTCTCTCTCTCTCTCTCTCTCTCTCTCTCTCTCTCTCTCTCTCAGCACTGTATATATCCTTTAATAAAATATGAATTACTGTATCATAAATATAAAAATACAACTCTCTCTCTCAGCACTGTACAAATCCTTTAATGAAATATGAATGACTGTATCATAAACATAGAAATATGAAACCAAAACTCCAAGAATTCAGCTCCTGATGCCAGCCACTGAATGAATGCTTACATATATATGTAAGTATGTGTTACAATTTTTTTTTGTTTTGCTTGATTTACTGTACCATTTTTATTACAAGTTTAGTTTATGCTAAGTATGATTGGCACACATAATAGTAAATAAGAGAATATTTCATCTCTAATCACCAAAAAAATATTCATATGTAGGCAAGACAAAACCTGACAATCTGTACCAAGTTCACCAAAGGCATGGGATTGAGTGTGTGCATATGTTTGTATGTATACCCTACAGACTTAATTCCATTTATAATTTGGTTTATAAAACTAAAAAAATTAGAAAATGCAGTAAAAATATAAACAAGAATACTATAGCATGAAATATATACAAATGTGTAAGAGTGTGTTACTGTATTAGGCTTTGATGGAAACATACCTCAGTCTCTCTCACTCTCTGTAGCTCTCTCAGTACTGTACATACATATCCTTTCAAAATTTGAGTTACTGTATCATAAACATAAAAATACTAAACTAAAACTTCAAGAAGTTCACGACGCCATCATATGCTGCTGCCTGTGTCCATCACATGCAAAATTTAAAATATTTTTGGTATTGCTGTATCGGTTTTGCATCATAATTTCGAAACCATCAGAACTGCTAACCTCATTGCAAACTTCAGTTATTGTAAGATGAAACATCTTACCTGGGGTCTACCTGTAGCCAGTTAATTTTTCCTTGTTTATAACAAAATGTGTAAATACATTTTGTAAAAAAACAGCAAATTCTCTCTCTCTCTCTCTCTCTCTCTCTCTCTCTCTCTCTCTCTCTCTCTCTCTCTCTCTCTCTCTCTCTCTCTCTCTCTCTCTCCACGTACAATATGGTAGGTGTACACTACCAAGTAACATGGGGGATCACTTTAATTAATCTTGAACCTTACTTTACCCAGTGATGCCATATCAGTGATTACAGTACTATACATTCTGACATAAGTTCTTTTTCTTCATTTATTATGTATACAGCTTCTCTATTTACTATTTTTTTATATAACCATTTCATATTAAATATTCTGTTTGTACTCCCTCCATCAAGTACCAGGGTTTTGAAATTAGAGCCCCCCCCTCCACAGAACAAATGGAAAGTTATGAAGTTTTCTGCTATAACCTATCTCCAAGTACATTATTTTAAGTTTCTATTAAGCTATTTTTCATTTTACATTTCTTGTATTTTCAGACTGAGTGACGGAGTTAGATACAGCCATGGCTAACGACTCAGAGGAAATCAGATGGATTGACCAAATATGGGCTATAACCTTCAGAGACACCAGGGATGCTGGTGCATCCTTCACTTCACGTTCCTGGTTAGGTAAATACATTAAAAGAGGTGAATCCTTTGTTAAAAGAAACTGGAACAAAAATCCATATGACTCATTGCGAAAAGAGTGAGAATCTTGGAAGGCCTGAAGTCCTTTCTCAGGAGTCAAAAGACATCATAGCTGAGGCAGTGGGTATACCAAGAAAGTCTTTACGTAAATTGGCACTTGAACTAGAAACAAAAAGGGGAAAGAAGTGAAGGTATAGTGCTTATGTTGTGAGTTGAAAAAATCTGGTATCAAGCCATTTCATGTTATCAGCAAACCCAACATTACCAGCAACAGTGAGAAGACCGTGTATGGTTTTGTGGTTCGTTTCTTAAAGATTGGGATGAAGCTGACTTTCTTTATGTTGCCGCCACATCAGATGAATTCTTCATTTACACAGTTGGGAAACCAAATCATAAAAATGACATCATTTGGGCTGCAAAGTTGGATGATATCAGTGATGATGTGTGCTATCGCCAAGTTGTGAAATTTCTTGAATGTTTGGGAATTTTTCTCGGTTACACAGCCAAACGGTTTATGTGGATAATCAAAGGAAAAGGACAGTCTTGGAATGGCGAATACTTCAGAGAAACTGTGCTTACTGGTGGAGTATTTCATTTCCTCAAAGATCCTGAAAATGTGTTATCTGTTGAAGAAGTCACATTTTTGCATGATAAGGCACCATGTTTCAAGGCTCTTCAGACACAGGAGCTGCTTTGAAACAGTGGTATCGATTTCTTCTTGTCAAGTGAATTTCCAGGTAGCTCCCCCTGACCTTAATGTGTGTGAAAACATTGGTAGTATCTTAAAGGATCATGTTGAAGTGCGCACAGTGAACTATGATGGTATACCAAACCTCAACGACCTGTGAAGAGAGGCGACCGAAGTGCTCAGGGAAATGGAGTTTGAGTCTCAGCTTTTTTGCGATTTGCTGAAATCATACCCCTCAAGAATGCAGGCTGTGGTACAGGCAGATGGATGCCACACAAAATATTAAATACTCAGAGAGAAACTTAAATAAATATGTGTTCTGAATTACTTTTGTTTTTGTCCATATCAATTTTAGTTTATGTTGTAGAGCGGGGGGCCTCTAATTTTGAAACACCCTGTAAGTATTAGATGGAAAATATCCTTATTTTGTAGCATTTTTGCCACTTAATTTTGGGACATAATTGTACCATTTATTGGAATCAAGTTTAGAAATCACCATTTATCTCGAGATTGGAGACACCCCAATATTGACCAACAAAATCTAAAAAATTTAGAAACAAAAAATTTGCAGCATTTTACTACCTTACTTAGACGTTTTGATTTCTTCTGTTGAGGAAGAAGAGGAGCAAGATACGTCTGCTGCGCCGTATGCGGCACTCCTTAAGTGCCTTCTTCAGCAGTTCCCTGATTTTTCACTCTGTCCTCTCCTTCTTCTCCAGGCTCGTCTTACATGATGAGCTATCAGCCTGTGGATTCGACTAGTCTTCCTAAGATGGTTCTTTCTAAATCTTCAAAGAAAGCTCTTCGCCAAGTAGAGGAATGGCTTCTGACAAGAGGGATCGAGGAAGGGCCTGTTTTAGTGTTTGCCCCCCCTCTCATCTGTCATGTAGGTGGTACTTCTCGTATTCAACAGGAGAAGCTCCTTCCCTGGGAGTGCCTGACTCCTCCCAGGGGCGACTGTTCTGCGCTCATTGATTCGGGACGGAGATTGGCTCTCGCATCGGCAAAAACGTTCTTTTCAGCTCAGGAGATGGATCACCTGTTGAAGAGTATTTTTAAGGCCTTCAAGGTGTTGAGTTTTCTCAACTGATGTTTGGGAGCAGTCGCCAAGAAGCTTCTAGAATCTCCTTTCTTATGTGCTGAAGCTGCAGACCTGGAGAATTTTCTCTCTTGTGCAGGTAGAGCCGTCAGAGATGGATCGCTTGAAGTAGCTGCCCTGTATGTCATGGGCATGCTGAAGAAGCGCAAACTGTGGGTCTCATTTACAGTCGAGGCTTTCGACCCCACAGAGATCGGCCCTCCTGCTTTCCCCTCTGGATAAGCAGCATTTGTTTCCGCAAGATCTTCCTCTCGCAAGTGAGGATTTAGTCATCATACTCCTGTGGGGGTCAGGCTTTGTCTCTTTAAAAGAAATGGAGCACAAGAGGAGCGAATCAGTTGGTAGTCAAAGTTTTTAAAAAGAGACTATCCCCTTCAAGGAGAATCCGCCATTGACCGACACTCCTGTCTAATTGACAGCTTACTCCATCGGTTAGGAGAAGCATTCGGCCTTGTCAAAGGAAGTGTCCTCTCTTCTGAACAAAAAGGCAATAGAATTAGTGAAAAATACAGTTATCCCTGGACATGCAGGATGCTTATTTCCATATTCTGGCTCACCCGGATTCGAGGAAATGCCTACGTTTCGTTTTCGAGGACCAGATCTTTCAATTTCGAGCACTTTGTTTAGGTCTCTCGAAGGCCTCACAAGTCTTCACTTGAGTGTTGAATCCTGTGGCGCGTTGACTACATCTAGCGGAAGTGAGCATCTCACTATGTCTGGACGATTGGCTAATTCGATCACCTATGAAGAATCAATGCACGAAGGGCTTACAAGACTCTTCTCTTGACCCAGGAATTAGGACTAACAATGAACTTCGATTAGTCACAATGACTCCCATTCAGAAGATTCTTTATTTGGGAGTTCTGATAGACTCTCTGAGTTTTCGGGCTTCTCCGTCACTCCGAAGAGTGGAAGACTGTCTGAGGAAGGTAGACCTCTTCCTGTCGCTTCGTTCTTGCTCCACCACCCAGTGGATGAATCTCTTGGGGACGTTGACTTCTCTGGAGAAATTCGTAAGACTAGGGAGACTTCACATGAGACCTCTCCAGTTTTATTTGAGAGCTTGTTGGGATCGGAAAGTTCATCAGGACAGCCATGTCTTCCCGATAACTTCAGAAATAAAGGAACTTTTACCGAGATCAAAGACCCTTCCATGACCTGGACCCATTCTTTCTCTCTCTCTCTCTCTCTCAAGAACTTAATGGATGAGAGGAAGGTTTCAACACCCAGAGATTGGTCTCCAGGCTCCCAGGAGCACCCATCAGCCCAAGTTGTTTTTTCCTCACCTGACTTTCACCTCACCTGGCGCCAGCTACAGCCAGGTGCTAGCTCTACCCCGAGCTTTTAGGAGCGCCCACCAGCTCCTGACCAATTAGTTAGCCGACGACCAGCTCTGCTAGCCCCACCCACAGCCTGGCACCAGCTCAGTACACCCGGCGCCAGCTTCCGGTGGTCTAACACCAACTCTCCTGCATCCTTGGCTCTGGAGAAGAGTTGGAAGCTCATTTTTCTGTTGGAGTTTTATGGTATGACCTGAGCAGGATTGGATGCATAGGAGGTTTTCATGACCTTTAGTGTTCTAGCACCCTCCGTCTAAGAATGTATGGTCCTCTCTTGTGAATGGACTTGTTTTTTCTGATGCCACTCTTAGTTTCTGGAGAGCTATTGGCCTACTTTTAGTGGAAGCTAGACACATCAGTACAACCTCCCCTCATAGCTTTCAGGCACGGTTTGCCCCTGACGTCCAGTCTATAATCAACCTTCTCTGAGACACTATGAGAAATGGGAAAGCATTTTGCTCTTTTTAGGGAGGCTAAGGATGTCAGAACAGTTTTGTACCTCTTTAGTTTTCAGGCAATGTATGCCCCTGATGCCCATTTGACAATTGTCCTTTGGGAAGTGTAATTGATCTTCACTACTCGCCTTTCAAAGAATGTTTAAACAGTGTTAGATTCTTGCAGTACTGTGCGATCATTATTAGTACTGGCATGGCATCATAGAAGGAAGCATAGGATTCTCTCCTACTATCTACAGGTAGTTGTCGACTTACGACCTGTGCGACTTACGACTGACCGACTTTACAACGGCTACGACAGTATAATAATATATAATAATATTTAATTTTATATTTTGCTAAAATACGTCGAGCGCGTACGATACTTTTTCCTGCTACTGGCAGCGCGCTCATATCCGAGAGATGCTCAGCTTTCGGCAGCGTTCAGTGTGTTGGTGTCGTTCAAAATGGTAAAAGATTCATAATTTTGTAATGTATTTTGTATTTCTATTTTTTGCAAATAAATCAAATGTAATAACAAATTACCGTATTTGATGGCTTATAAGACGCATGTCTGCATAGGATGCACCCCAATTTCAGCAGGACATTGATGGAAAAAAAATAAGGTTTCCTAGCCTATGCTCATATGATTTTGGTAAGTAAAAACTGTAGTATTAGGTTATCATATGCATATTGTTTCTTACCAACAGAATCAACAAAAACATTAATAAAGAAGTTATTTACCATATTTATATTTATCAAAATATGTATTATACAATCAGCCATTTACTACGATCGATCTGCTGCTGAAGTTTAGTTTTACCAGACCACTCTGCTGCTGAAAGCTACCTCATAGGTTTACCAATAGATTGCAACACATTCATTTGTAAACATTGTTTCTTACCGGCAGAATCAACAAAAACATTAATAAAGATGTTACCTCTACGGTAATATATGTTATATATATCCATTATATATTATAAAAGTATGCAATCAAGGGGTAAAATCCAATAAATAAAAATGTTTCGTATGTAACGGCTAGAGTCTCTTGAGCAACTGAACAAAGCCATGTTATTATTCTTAAAAGAGAATGCTAGCACGAGTTACGAAGTATCAACTCAACGAAGCCTTGTTATTATGCCTAAAGAGAATGGTAGCAGAAATTGTCAACCACCAATTGATCGAAGCCATGTTGTTATGCGTAAAGAGAATGTTAGCAGGAATTGCCAACTACCAACTGAACGAAGCCTTGTTATCCGTAAAGCTCTTGAGATAATCACCAATAGGTGGCAGCACACATACTGTAAGTCTGTAAATGTGGAATGCGGCGATTCGCTGTAGATGACGATAATGATATTAACACATTTTAATGAAAATATCGATAATAACAACGTAGATATTGATTGTAATACTAGCAGTAGTAATTGCGGTGATGGTAAGTGTGATAATGATAAATAAATTTTGTTTTTTAATAGGTTATTAGGATAACACCGAATGTTAGGCTAGGCTACAACATCTAAATGACGTTTCATGTATAATTTCGGCCAAAATTCTTAAATATTGAGCCTTCATTATGTACATAGGATGCAGGGGGATTTTTTAGGCCATTTTTTTTTTTTAAAAAGTGCATCTTATACGCCGTCAAATACGGTATGTATTTAATTCAAACCTATAAATAAATAAAAGTAAATAATACGTCATACGTGTAGCCGATTGGCAATGCAAATGGCGGATAAGAAAATGTAAACAGACCAGACAGATGGTTTGAATACATACAATAAAAATGTTAAATACAGTAATAAAAGTAAGTATTAATCAAGGAGTTCAAGCATTATAAGATTTCATATGCTAAACGTAATAATAGGTACTAAACATGCACATTTTTGGGATAATATAAAACGTATATGTAGGCTAGTCATACTTTGGATATAATATATGATGGATAATATACGGTAGGTACAGAATACATGTACATATGTGGTTGGTCGACTTACGACAAGATTGACATACGACCACTCTGTCAGAACCTAATGCCGTCGTAAGTCGACGACTACCTGTATTCACCTTGTAGTAAGGTGCTGAGACTCGTGAGAGCCGGAGGTTATAATTTACCTGGAGCACCCATCACTGTCAGTGAATGGGTCATGGTCTGTTTTTCAGTGCAAGTGACAGTCATATCTGGTTGTTTTTATTGGTACTGCACCCAGGGCAAGGGCAATTATGTATGCTTTGTTGGCCATCGGTGTACACCTTCGTCGCAAAGCTTAATCTTATACTTTGTCAGCCATCGGAGTACTCCTTCCCTGCGAAGTGTTCCACTTAAGTAGAAGCGCTCCTGGCTTTACTGCCACGCTGCTACAGGTTAAGTTGAGCAACAACCAGAGGCAGTTCTATACTGCAGACTCTCTTAACTAACAAGGAACTACAAGCATTGTATCCAATGCTGGCAACTTATATATTATCTCAAATCATTACATGAATGAATTGTTGGGAACAGAATTTATCCATGATTCCCCACCACCTTTCAATGTGGAATCAGTTAATGTAATTACTGCGTAAGTTTCATATATAAAAATGACATTTTTATAATAAAATGAAGTTTTATATATACTTACCCAGTAATTACGGACGGAGCCCTCCCTCCTCCCCGCGCATGAACATAAAGCATAAACGTAATGATGAATGTTTGCCAGGTAGTTCCTGGTACTCTCGTTAGTGGGCGAGACCAGTCACCTGCACTAAATTGAAGCGCTAACCCGCAAATTTTTTATTTAAGCTGCTGAGGCAAGAGAAACTCTTAGCTAATGTAATTACTGGGTAAGTATATATAAAACTTCATTTTATTATAAAAATGTCGTATTTTGCTATTAGTTCTCCCTCCCTTGGATCCGACGACTTAATGGCATTGGCAACGACTTCTGGCGTGAACATGGATACGAGCTTGGCTGTTGGACAGAACCAAACACTGAGACACCAGGGTGTTAGTAAATCTGGTGGATTTGATTCAAATAATAGGGTCCTTTATTGCACTAATTTAGGCTTGCCATTAGATTATAAATGTTTATACAGTGTAGTAAAACAGTTTGGCAAAGTGGAAAGAATTAAATTAATTCTAGAAAAAGATAAGCAGTCATTTTCAGCTTTTGTTAAATTTTCCTCTCCCTTGGAAGCTAGTGAGGCACAACAAAGACTCCATGGCCACATTCTAAATGACTCAGTTCTCAGCAGAAAAGTGTTTTCAGTGAAAAACTTAAATGATGAGCCATTTGATTTTATTCCAAAGACTGAAGAACATGGACCAGTCCCATGTACCAGAGCTCTTCCTCCCCCTTTATGGCATGTTGCTATCTACAAGGAGGGAGGGAAAAATTTAATAAAAGCTGCTGAATGCATTGAGAGCAAGGTTGGTTCCATTCCCATTGGAAATTTGAAACGGTATGGAAAGAACCTTCTAATAAAAGCTGGTAATGAGACTCAAGCAGTTCTGTTATCTAACTTTAAACCTCCTGAAAGTGGAAATATTGAATGTATTTCATCTCACAGATTCTTTAACACACTGAAAGGGGTAGTTTACTCAAAAGACTTGCATGTTTTTAAAAAGGAGATTCTCCATCGATGTCCTCCTTGCGTATCTCGTGTTAAAAAACTGGGTGGGGATGCAGCTATCCTTTTAACCTTCTCCTCCAATTACCTACCTGATACCATGATTGTTGGCCATGAGAGGATGCAGGTTAAAAAATATAAAAGAAATCCTAAACAGTATCGCAAATGCTTTGAATATGGCCACATTCAAAACTCTTGCGATAACAGTAAAAGATGTCCTGTGTGCTCTGCAGAGCATGATAATTTTGATGAGTGTGAAGCAGCCCAATACTGTTTCCTATGTAAGGGTGATCACCCTCCAGATTCTAGGGCTTGCCCCAGATATAGATTTGAACAAGAAGTGTTGGCAGTGGCTGATAACGAACATGGCAGCATTAGCGAAGCAAAGCGCGTGGTAGTGGGAGCAAACAAAAGTGCCAACTCTTCCTATGCTTCTGCAATAAAACTCATGAAAAATTCTAGCAATGTAAGGCCACCAATAACTGCGTCTGATATAGATATCGTAAACCTGCTATTCCTCTGACTGTAAATAATAATGAAAATCTCCAAACTGGTCAGAAACTTTCGTTGGCAGGTGCTTTGGAGTCCAATACCAAAAATTGTACTTCCAAAAGCACAGAAAATTTATCTTCCAAAGTTGATACAAATGCCATCTCTACGATAGCTGCCAATTCATCTCCAAAATCAACTAATAATTCAGGAAGATGTTCTAAAAATACTTCAAACAAAAATGAGTTAAAGGAGCAACCCCAATTAGATAGAGCTAGTTCAGAGCCATCAATTGTCACAGTCACAAGCAAAAATAATAACAAAGCTATAATTACAACTACCAAGAAGCGCACAAGAAATACTTCCCCAAATATTGATAGCTCTACAATAAAAACTTCGAATGGGTTCAGTGTTTTGGAAGAGATCTCTCCTCGTAGAAAGGTGGTTCCAAAAGTAGATTCAGAACAAAAACATCTGAGTTCAGTTCAGTCTTGCCGCCCTAAAACAAATAGGATTAGTGATGCACAGAATCACATTAGAAATTCTGAACATCAGGATCACAGTAAAAAATATGAAGATCAAACAAAGACCCTGAATTCCAATTGAGATGAAAAGGGATTAAGAAAACAATCTCTTATAAAGGAGAATTTCCCACTCCACCCTAGGAACAGTACTTCCCCTCCAAGGAGTGGGGAGTAGCACATTTTACCACCTTAGCATTCATGCTCAATATCCTTCAGTGGAACTGTAAAGGTCTCAGAGCCTGTACAGAAGACCTTGAAGTTTAAATGCATGAATTCAATCCAGGGATTATATGCCTGTAGGAAACAATGTTAGGCAACTCTTCTTATAATCCTGGACTAAATTATTCAATATTTAAATCATATCCTCCAATTGGTGATTGTGCCCACGGAGGTGCTGCAATTATTATTAATAAATCCCTGCAGCACTCCACAATGCAACTAAATACAACTCTACAAGCTGTCACTATTTCAGTCGTTTTGGAAAAGAGGATAACAATCTGCTCCTTATACCTTCCACCAGACCTTGCTTTTAACATTGGAGATATTCAGTGCTTAATTAATCAACTTCCAACTCCTTTACTTTTCCTAGATGATTTTAATGCCCACAACCCCCTTGGGGAAGTCGGTTTTTAGACAGTAAAGGGAAATTAATCAAAGACATTATTGACAGGAATGATGTTACCCTATATAATAATGGGTCAGTGACCTTCCACAACATTCACGATAATCATTTCTCTGCACTGGACCTTATTATTTCTTCAACAAGTATCCACCTTGATTTTAATTGGTCTGTTAATGAAGATTTAAATGGAAGTGATCACTACCCGATCCATTTGAAATATGCTGTGAATGCTCCATCTGAAGTTTTACCTAAGTGGGAGGTAGAGGATGCAGACTGGGATAAATTCAGTAAGTTTGTCAATCTAGAAAGGGAGTTTGAGTCTTTCATTCTCATCTAGATGCCTATGATTACTTTATTGGATCTACTTTGAAGAGTGCTGAAGGCTCAATTCCAAAACAAAAGGCAAACCTTGTGGACCTGCAGTCCCCTGGTGGAATAAGACTTGTGGTATTCTGAGAAAAGTGACTAGGAAATGCTACAGACGTTACAAAATTAGTGGCTCCCCTCAGTCTAAATTAATCTACAAACGTGCTTTAGCCAAGCAGCGGCGCTTTTATAAGAAGCCAAAAGAGAATGTTGGCTCTACTAATATTAATGGAATAAACTCCAAGACCCCACTAAGAGTGGTGTGGCGCAAAATAAGGAAACTGAGTGGAAAATTTGTTGCATCACCATTACCCTCATTAAAAATAAATGACACTCTAATCACAGAGCCCACTGAAGTTGCCAATGAGCTAGGAAAACACTTTTCTAAAGTTTCCAGTCCTAACAATTATTCTCCAGAATTTCAAAGAATTAGGAATTCTGAAATGACTCTGAAATTTGATTTGGGAAAATCTGGACCATACAACTGCAAATTTTCCCTAAGAGAATTTCGTGAGGCGCTCTCCTCAAGTGAATCCACAGCTCCAGGTGAGGATACAATTGTATATGAAATGCTTAAACACCTCTCAGATGATGCCAAAAAATATTTAACTTAAGATTATAAACAAAATATGGGAAACAGGAGTCGTACCCAAGGACTGGAAAATATCCATAATTGTTCCTGTTAAAAAGCCTAATAAAGATACTTCCCAAGCCACCAGCTATAGACCAGTAGCTCTTACCAGCTGTGTGTGTAGGCTGATGGAGAAAATACCAGGCTAGTTTGGCATCTGAAAACCAAAGGATTAATATCGCCATTTCAATTTGGTTTCAGGAAAAAGCGCTCCACCCTTGATCCCTTGCTGAGGCTGACCAACCAAATCCAGCAAGGATTCGCCAAAGAATGTCAGACCATCGGCATATTTTTTTACTTAGAGAAAGCATATGACACTACCTGGAGAAATGGCATCATGAAATAATTGCACAATATGGGCATATGTGGAAGAATGATCAGGTTTATATATTCCTTTTTAACAGACAGATTTTTTAAGGTAAGAGTGGGAAACTTCCTCTCCCAACCTTTTATGCAAGAGGAAGGAGTTTCCCAAGGAATCGTTTAAAGTGTAATGCTCTTCTCAGTGGCAGTAAAAAGTGTGGTTGAAAAAATCTCACCCCTTGTTAAATACTCGCTTTTTGTCGACAACCTTGCAATATACTGCACAGGATATGATTCCTTGTCTCTATGTAAACATTTGCAAAGGTCTATTAATGCTATTGCTAAGTGGGCTAATGAGAATGGTTTTCAGTTCTCCTCTTCCAAAACAGTTGCAGTAAGATTTACCAGGTGCCGGCGTGTGGGAGGGGTTCCCACACTTAGTCTAAAAGGGTCTATTATTCCTTATGAAAACGAAGTAAAATTTCTGGGGATGACTATAGACCATAAATTAACCCTTTCCTACCCAATTGACGTCATATTACGCAATAACCCCTACCCCTTCTTGTCTGACTGACGTAATTGAGCGTAAAATTTACCGACATTTTTCGTGCACGTGTGGTAGGGTAAATTTTTTTATTTTCGGACAGTTGGTGGTTTCCATAGGGTAAAGCATACCTTGGACCGTAACTCAGGCATCGACACGCCAGGCAAGCAGTGCCTATACTGCGATCATAATTCCCTGGCATAGTAAATTTCCCACAATGAAATCAGCTGATCCTACCCACGTTTCTCTCTCGTATCTTACATTTTTTTATAAAATGTAGGATTACATTATTGGAAACACTCTGTTTGGTATCCTCTATTTTCTATAAATTTTTAGTTCCTCTACTGTGCATGCAAAATCCACGGCGTAGTAAAAATTCTCACAATGACATCAGCTGATCGCACCCACGCAGGCCTGGCAGGCCACACTTCTGTCAGAGACCATGCGTCGAGGCTGGGTAAAACACGTGTGGCTGTTTACATAAAGCGGCGCCAATCGAGAACAGTTTCCAACATGCTTTCGCAAAGTTTTTGCGGTAAAACTAGCGGAAATTTGTTAGTGCATCACATAGAGACGTCTGGATTTTAGGCAGGGCTCTGAATCTCATTTTTCATTATCATATATATCGATATTTAGAGAATTTTGTTGGCTTTCTCATAAAAAATAATTCATTCACCCAACTGTTATAGCTTTTGAGCTACAACGATAATGTTGACAACGGTAACATTTTTTTTCGTTTCAACAGCTTATAACGTCAAAATGAAACTGTTGCTCTTACCAAAGCCATTTTCTTGACTCTCACTTTATTCCTCAACCTTTCCTCTACATTTTTGTATATTTACAAAGTGATTTCTATGAAAAAAATCCGAGGTAGAGCTCTTCAAAAAAAAATGTCTAGCGATAATTCTCACCGTATGCCTGGCAGCGCTCTGTTTCTTACCCACTTTTCTATCAATTTTTCACCAACTGGGCTGATTCGTTTTCATTATTTTATATGTCGATATTTAGAGAATTTTCTTGGCTTTCTCATAAAAAATAATTCATTCGCCTAACTGTTATAGTTTTGAGCTACGAACAATAATGTTGACAACGGTAACTTTTTTTTTTTTTTTCGTTTCGATCAATTTATAACGTCAAATGAAACTGTTGCCGTTACCAAAGCCATTTTCTTGACTTTCCTTTATTCTTCAACTTTTCCTCTACTTTTTCGTATATTTACAAAGTAATTTCTATGAAAAATAACCGAGATAGGGCTCTTCAAAAAAAAAAATTTCTAGCGATAATTCTCACCATACGCCGGGCAGAGCGCTCTGTTTCTCACCCTCTTTTCTATCAATTTTTTCACCAACTGGACTTATTCGTTTTCCATTTTTTATATGTCAATATTTAGGGAATTTTATTGGCTTTCTCATAAAAAATTATTCATTCGCCTAACTGTTATAGCTTTTTGAGCTACTTAACGATAATGTTGACAACGGTAACATTTTTTTTCGTTTCAATCAAATTATAACGTCAAAATGAAACTGTTACCTGTACCAAAGCCATTTTTCTTGACTCTCACTTTATTCTACATCTTTTCCTCTACATTTTCGTATATTTACAAAGTAATTTCTATGAAAAATAACCGAGATAGGGCTCTTCAAAAAAACCTTTTTTCTAGCGATAATTCTCACCATACGCCGGCAAATCGCTCTGTTTCTTACCCTCTTTTCTATAAATTGTTTCACCAACTGGACTTATTCGTTTTTCATTGTTTTATATATCAATATTTAGAGAATTTTATTGGCTTTCTCATAAAAAATAATGCATTCGCCTAACTGTTATAGCTTTTGAGCTACTTAACGATAATGTTGACTACGGTAACATTTTTTCGTTTCAATCAATTTATAACGTCAAAATGAAACTGTTGCCGTTACCAAAGCCATTTTTCTTGGCTCTCACTTTATTCTACATCTTTTCCTCTACATTTTCGTATATTTACAAAGTAATCTCTATGAAAAATAACCGAGATAGGGCTCTTCAAAAAAAACTTTTTTCTAGCGACAATTCTCACCATACGCCGGGCAAATCGCTCTGTTTCTTACCCTCTTTTCTATAAATTTTTTCACCAACTGGACTTATCCGTTTTTCATTGTTTTATATATCAATATTTAGAGAATTTTGTTGGCTTTCTCATAAAAAATAATGCATTCGCCTAACTGTTATAGCTTTTGAGCTACGAACAATAATGTTGACAACGGTAACATTTTTTTTCGTTTCAATCAATTTATAACGTCAAAATGAAACTGTTGCCGTTACCAAAGCCATTTTTCTTGACTCTCACATTATTCTTCAACTTTTCCTCTACATTTTCGTATATTTACAAAGTAATTTCTATGAAAAATAACCGAGATAGGGCTCTTCAAAAAAATCTTTTTTCTAGCGATAATTCTCACCATACGCCGGGCAGAGCGCTCTGTTTCTTGCCCTTTTTCTATCAATTTTTCACCAACTGGACTTATTCGTTTTCCATTCTTTTATATGTCGATATTTAGAGAATTTTATTGGCTTTCTCATAAAAAAATAATTCATTCGCCTGACATTCATATTTTTTGGGTTACTGAACGAAAATATGAAAATAAGTAAAGATTTTTTTTTTTTTTTTTTTCGCGAAATAACTCACATTTTTTTGTATTTAGAGGGCTGGGACTCTTATTCTGACTATTCCACCATAAAATATAAACATTTAGAAAAAGGACAGCAAAATGAACGTTGTTGGCATAAAATTTCTATTTTTGCTGAATTTTCAGAAATAATTATTTTTTCGCACTGTCGAAGCGCTCCCAGACACATCGGGGCTCATGTGCCCTCAGTGATGTGATAACTATGCAGATATGAAAGGGTTAACATGGGCCAACCACATAAATGCCCTAAAGGTTAATGTTACACAATCTATGAATATTTTAAAGGTTGTTTCTGGATTTAGTTGAGGGGCTGATAAGAAATCCCTTCTGAGGCTATATGACTCTTATGTCGATCTAAGCTAGACTATGGCTGTCAGAGTTATTCCTCAGCTTGTAAAACCAAGGTAAAGGAACTGGAAGTTGTACGCAACATGGGGTTGAGAATATGCTCAGGGGCTTTTAGAACTTCGCCTGTTGAAAGCATATATGTCGACAGAGATCATTTTCCCCTTGATCTAAGAAGACAAGAGCTAGGGGTTGCGATATGTGGCTAGAGTGAAAAGTTCCCCCAAAAATCCCTCCTTTCAAGTACTAAAGGAAACAGACTCTCGATATTTTTCTTGTGCAAGAGCTTCTAAACCATTCCAAATTCGACTGAATGAGGATGTTAGGAATAAGCATCTTAAATCCCAGAAATGTCCTGGAAGTAGAATATCCTGTAAATCTTCCATGGGTTTATTCCAGAAGCATTAGTATGCAAGAAATTGTTTAACAAAAAGGACTGCACTGAAGAAGAGATTAGGGGAAAATTCTTAGAGCATGACGTTACCCATGCTAATTTTACAAAGATCTATGCAGATGGATCAAAGTCAGATAGTGGTGTTGGTTGCGCTGTTATCCTTGGTGATACAGCATACACAGCTAAATTACCCAACTCTGCATCAATATTTACTGCTGAATTAACAGCCGTAGTCTCTGCCCTAGATTTAGTTTTTCAAAGTAGTGACTCTAATTTTGTCATATACTTGGACTCTAGAAGCACTTTAGAAGCTATTGAAAAATTTAATAGCTTTCATCCATTAATTCAGAAAGTTCAGGAGTGGCTTTTTCGTATCTGTTGCCGGCATAAATCAGTCTCTTTCTGTTGGGTCCCTTCTCACGTGGGGATTCGCGGAAATGAGATGGCAGACAGGGAAGCAAAAGCTGCTAGTATTTTATCAGACACCTCTTTCAGAAAAGTGCCTCATACAGACCTAAAAGGTCCTATTAGATCTTATGATTTAAGTAAATGGCAAGAAAGGTTGACTTCTCTTCTTAGATAATATACTGCCGTGGTCTTCATCATTCCAGCTTGACAGATGAACAGAGGTTATTTTAACCAGATTAAGGATTGGGCACACTCGTTTAACCCATCAGTTTATTTTAGAAGGAAGCAGCCCTCCAGAGTGTGCTTCCTGTGACGAGACTCTTAACAGTGGAGCACATTCTGGTGGTCTGCTCCAGATATTTTAGCCAAAGAGAAAGATATTTCCCGGGTAAATCCCTCTGATAATTTGGGAGATGAAGCAGATATTTCTGCTTTCAACGCTTTTTTAAAGAGTATAAAAATTTTTAGCAATATTTAATTTTTTCCTAATATATTTATTGCATCACACAAAATTTTAATATTAAATTTTTTTTATTATGTATATAGTATACCACATTCATTGAACTTCATATCTTTATTTATTGGTCACATCACTTCATTTTATTTATTAATCATCTGCTCGTAATGATCCATTAAAATCAAGTTTGTTTAAGGATGGTCAAAATACTAGTAAAATTGATATACAGTACAGCATAAGTTACTACTCATCCATTAACCTGTCTGCTGATGTGGATCTTTGTAGCTACATATATATATATATATATATATATATATATATATATATATATATATATATATATATATATATATATATATATATATATATATATTTTTTTTTTTTTTTTTGTTTATTTACTATATTAATTATGGTTTATACATTTCATTGAGAGACCATTAACAGAAGTTCTAATTACTCTCCAGCAAAGAGAGACTCCCTCTGGGATTAGGTTAGACCTGTGAAAAACATACCTTGGACTTTAGTACATACAATAAAATCTTGAGACTTATTTTAGGGGGAAAATAGTGTCTTTTACACCACAAAGTGTTTCTTGAGTATTAGCCTTTAACATTACAGTGTTTTAATTGGTCATGGAATACACATAATTCTAAGGTTAAGTTGTGCTTTTCCAGGTATTTCCATATTACCAGGGAAGATGAAACGTTATATCACACGACAGGAGAGATCCATCCACGTGTGGTGGATCAGGTCATGCGCAAAGCATTATATGTTGACATCTTTAGTCCAGGAGTACGTCCTTCATGTAAGGTAAGCTGGTTTTTCCCTAATTTGTGATTCTCATTAAAACCTGAACTAGTAGTATCTTGCAATTCTTGCTATGTTCAGAATTTTTTTACATGTTACCTCTACACCTCTGAACTGGTCTCATTTCATATAAAGGCCCCTGGAAGCTTTACTTCACTATACATATTCCCAATTTTATTGGTTATTCACTTGTGCATGATGTGTTTTAGAATAACATAAAAACTTGACAAAAACCAACTGCATATCTTTGTTATACAGTGATTTATATACAGGGCTCTAATAAGGTGTTTAATGGTAAGTGCAAAGGTATTGTATTCAAAGTATGAAAATCATTAATGCACACTGAATTACATAAGTTTATAAACATAATATATATATATATATATATATATATATATATATATATATATATATATATATATATATATATATATATATATATATATATATATATATATATATATATATATATATATATATATATATATATATATATATATATATATATATATATATATATATATATATATATATATATATATATATATATATATGTATATATAATATATATATATATTATATATATATATATATATATATATATATATATATATATATATATATATATATGATTCCTTAGGTGATACTTAACTGTCATGGAAAGATGAAGAAAAGCCAAGAAAACACTGAAATTTCCAAGGATTCATACAGTTTTTACGGGGATCAGTCTTTCATTGAGTCACCATAATAATCTTAACATTCCATTTTTGAGTCAATTACATTTTCACTTTTCTTGGCAAGTATACACGAAGCAAGCATGATTGAAAGATTAGTAACATCTCATAGGAATGTACTATTAGCACACTTATTATATTAGTGTTGGTGATTTCATGAAGTTAGTAATTTCACTGATTCAGAAAAATTTTCAGTATTGTGATGTTACACTTGGTTAGGGTCACCTATTCTGAGCTTCATGAGCTGGTACAGTATAGGCTTACAATAGAAACCACTTGAGTAAATCTAGTGACAGTATGGCTGCTCCAAGACAATAAATTTTTTTTTTTTTGTGCAATATTAAATTTGTTATTTTTCATGTCAGTAGTTTTTAAAAAGACCCCTGCACACTAGATGATCGAATATCAGGTTCAGTGGTGATAATTGTGCAAAACTTTATTTCTAGGACCCCTAAAATATGATTGTGCAGATTCAAAGGATACTGTGCACCCTTCTCATTTACATATACACAATGCTGTACCCTTAAAATTTGGAAATTTAACATCTTCAACTCTTACTGATTTTGAGTTAGCTTCCAAAACTGTGGTAAAGTTTAACATGTCCGAACTAAACAACACGTAACGAATATGCACAGGTGGTAGTGGTTCCCTGTAGTGGATACTGGCTCAGCATCAGTCTCATGCAATTACTTACCAACAGTCATTGTGCTTTTGGTTTTTTTTTTTTTTTTTGCTACAGTCTTGCATTCATGTAGTGTTTGAGTATTGGTCTGTAAAAGTCTTCAAGTTGCGATGATAGCGCTCTTGAGTGACAGAATAATGGGATTGTAGATAACTTCAGGGAGGATGTTGAGTTCAGGTGCTGTAGAATGCATGTTTGTCATCAATTATTGTACAGTAAAGTGTAAAAAATAAGAGAAGGAAGTCTGTGAATGTGTTGCAGTGAGTTTCCTTGCAAGTGTAAAATGTCAAGTCAAGTGCCTGATAAAAACTTGGTCAGGATGGAAAATGCAATACTATAGTGGCTTGAAGACAAAAAATCTAAACAATTGTTTCATACTAGTCATCCATTAATAAGAAAGCAGTTTGGAGCATTCTGTACCTGAATTTCATGCAAGCAATGCATGGTTCTGTAAGATGGCCTTCAACAGACTAGAGAAGCTATGAGCAGGCAGTCAGTGAATATGCACTAGCAGTGCCCAAGAAACTCAGCAAGTGTTTATTGCTGATGAAAAGAGATTGTTCTGGTTGTGCATGATTTCCAGGAATTACATAACAAGCAAGAGAAGGATGCACTCCCCATAAAGCCAGCAAAGAATGCCTGTCAGTGTTGTCTTTATATATATATATATATATATATATATATATATATATATATATATATATATATATATATATATATATATATATATATATATATATATATATATATATATGTATATATATATATATATATATATATATATATATATATATATATATATATATATATATATATATATATATATATATATATATATATACACTGTATATAATTGTGTATATATATAAAATTTATATATATATATATATATATATATATATATATATATATATATATATATATATATATATATACACTGTATATAATTGTGTATATATATAAAATTTATATATATATATATATATATATATATATATATATATATATATATATATATATATATATATATAATATATATATTATATATATACAGTAATATATTCTTACATTCAAGTTGCAAATTCACACACACACGAACGTTTCACTGGAACCTAACTAAGGGACATATGCAATTTTTTCACAGACACACGAAATTCTCGAGAAACCCTGCAGGCTGCAGAAGTGGTTAGGTTTAATTTTTTAAGTAATTTACCTTGCACGATGGGCTCCAGAACCTAGCCTTATGTAAGTCCGAGGTATGACTGTATATATATATATACACACAGGCAGTGCTCGTGTTACGATAATTCGTCTTAGGATAATTTCAGTTTACGCTGGGGTTAGCAGTTAATACCGATACGATAAGACAATATTTAGAAAATATTTTTAAATATTGTGCGGGCGCAGGCAACAGCGTACAATCAGTCAGCAAGAGAGACCAACTTACAATCGAAAAACTTCTTTTCCTCCATCTCTTTATTGAGCATCACCTACACTTCCTGTGGATTCAAATTTTCTAATCAAACTTGTGATATTTTGGCTTTGCACCCTTGGGATGTTAAATTTAGCTGATAACAATCTTGCGGTTTCAGCACCATTTTTATTGTTTTGATAGTACAATTGAATTGCTTTTACTCTCTGTTCCTTTGTTAATCTCATGGTTGTACAAAATATTTGAAAAAATGAAGATTTAGCAAATTAATTAAAGAAAATATACATTATAAGATATAAAATTTAAAAGGCCGTTACTTATGCCGCACCCTGTATATTACAATAGAAAGTGTAATGTGGGAGAGTTGGAATGTGCTCTGTTGAACAGCAATAAATCTGTTCCTGGAGGTGACAATATTTGTTTTGAGATGATCTGCCACTTAGCACCTGTGACAAAGTCGTACTTATTACAGTTTTATAATCGTTCATGGCTTTGAAGTTTATTTCCTGCTAAATGACGTAAAGCTGTAATAATTCCTATCCCCAAACCTTTCCCAGTACTGTAAATAATAAATTACCAATTTCTTTAACAAGTTGTTTATGCAAATTACTAGAGAAAATGGTAAATACTCAAGTAACATGCCACATTCAAAAAAATAAAATTTTAACTTTCACTCAATTCGGGTCACAGTGTAACATTAGATTCTCTTTCTAACTTAGAAGACCACATATGTTGAGGATTTGCATGAAAACAAATTACTGTAACTGTCTTTTGTAACATCAACAAGGCATACGATACTACATGAAGATATGCAATATTAAAAGCGTTATATAAAAATAGTATCTGTGTACATTATCCAAGTTTAAAAATAGTATCTGTGGACATTATCCAAGTTTATACAAAACTTTTTTGACAGATCGCAATTTTCAGGTGAGAATTGATGATGTTTTATCAAAAACATTTCCACTGGAAAATGGTGTTCCATGGGGAAGTGTCCTTAGTGGCACACTATTTACCTTAGCAATAAATGATATCAGTAATAATTTACCTATTGGTGTTAAAAGTAACCGGTACATATATGGATGATTTTGCATGTTATTCGGGATCTTGCATAGAACATGCAGAGCAGATTATCAATAAAACCATAATAAAAATAGATGAATGGACCTCATCTGTAGGCTTTAAGTTATCCATACTTAAGACTCAGGCAGTTCTGTTGTTATAAAAATAAAAGTGGAAGAAAGGTGAAGAAACAAATTTGAAAATCAGAAATCATATTACTGTATACCAATTGGCCAAGCAGCAAAATTTTAAGTATTAGTATTTGATACTCACCTAAATTGGAAAGCTCACATAACACACATGAAATGAAAATGTAAAAGAGCATTAAATCTAATTAGGAAACTATTGAACACTACTTGGGGAGCCATTAGACATACCTTTACTGTACTGTATAAAGCAACAGTGTTGTCTGTCATTGATTATGGAAGTGAATTATATGGCTCAGCATCAGATGCAACACTGATAGCCTTGGATCGAATTCATAACGAAGGCCTTAGAATATGTTCAGGAGCCTTGAGATCATCACCAACATCACCTTTACAAGTTGATTGTGGTGAACTACCATTGTATCTCCATAGAGTTGTAACAGTGAAGAGTGCCCTGAGAATTCAGACAAGTGATTCTCCGACAAAAAAAATTATTTGAATTATGAAATGTATTTATAAATAATCATCCACCACCTTTCCCTTATAGAGCTAGAAGATTGTGTGAGCTGCTGAATATAATTTTGTACAATTACTTTCAATAGTAAAGTTGCCCCCTCCTTGGACTGTGAATAAAGTGAGAATTTGTACACACTTGATATTTTTATCAAAAAGTTACTCATATACCTCAGAACACCGTAGACAACTCACAATAGAGCATTTAAGCTGAAAATGTCACATTATGCAACATACACAGAGTATAGAGTGGGATATGCTGCAGTATCCCAAGACAAAATGTATCAATTCTCTGCTTAATAATGCTTCAGTATTCACAGGAGAGTTGTGTGCAATTGCATCAGGCATAAAAATAAAAACATCACTCGTGAATTTTGTGATTTTTAGTGACTCCAGAAGAGTTACTAAACAAAAAAAGTACTGTACAACAAATTAGGTTATTACTTCATAAGTTATATGAGAATGGGAAAATGTAGAAGTATGTTGGGTCCCTGCCCATACAGGGATCAAAGGAAATGAAGAGGCTGATAAAGCAGCCAAAGAAGCAACCCATATGACAAGATCGAATGTTAATATCTTTGTTAATGATTATATAATACACAGTCCAACCTCTTAAATCCAGGAACCTTGGGACCAGGCCACAGCCAAACCACAGAAAATCCTGGAATATAGAATACATCTCTAAAAAATGAATCTCTTGTGTAAACATAGTCCAGCCTAGTTGCCAACTTAGCCTCCTACTTGGCTAAGATCTGATACCATTTTTATCATTACTCATATTTTCACTTTATCACTTTATAAGTCATATATATCTTTTAACTCTTTTCTTCATACTGTATCATTTTCTTTTAAAATAGTTTACTTTATACAACACATTTAGCCTACCTTCCCAAATTAGCCTGAGCTTGGGTCAATTACTTAACTTTTCTCAGAATCTACAGGATATTATGGGTGGCTTTTATCTCCTAAATTTACAATCTTCATAATTATTGCTCTTAGTCTCTTCATCATTTATTTTAATTTTAGAGGATGATGAGATGACAAAAATACAGTAATGAATTTCAGCAATCACTAGTGCATTTGAACATCACCATCAAAAAATGTAAACAAAGCACACCACCTTCTATTGAAGAAAATGAACACTAAACATTTGCTAACTAAAGGGGGAAGGATAGAAAACCTATTCTAGCATAGATAAAGATTTATGTGTGTGCTTCTTAGAAACCTCCAGCATCATCTGAATCATCTCATGGGTGGCATATCAAATGGTTAAATGTACAGCTATTTAAAAAATATGATCAATACTGTATCACCTGCACACTGCTGCTCTAGTAGCCAACAGCAGCAGTGTGTGTGTGTGTGTAGGTGATACAGTCTTGATCATTTCTTTTATATAGCTGTACTGTCGACTCCTGGTATTCATGGGGTGATAGGGACCACAACCACCCGCGAATAGCTAAAATCCACAAATAGTTGACAAACCGCCTCAAAAAAGGCTTAAAACTGCTTACTTTATCAGTACAAACACCACAGGCCCCATCTAAAAATGCTTATAACTACCTATTTTAATAGTTCAAACACCAAATATACCTTAAACTATCATCCTAAAACACTTAGCATAATTTCAAAGTCATCTTGCAACATTACTGTACCCTTAAATATATACTGCAGATATGGCTTACAACTATCTGTGAAAACTAGGTTCCCCCTATACTGTACTGTATTCAGGCACACATTTTCTTTCATACATTTACTGTTCAAGCCGTCCCGTTTTCCTTTACAGGGGAAACATTGGTATGTAATTCACAAGAGAGAGAGAGAGAGAGCAAAAGTACATATGCACATTAAAAATATGTAATATTAAGATTACGTATGTAAACCATACGGGTACTGTACTCACCAGTGATCAATGTTGACCGAAGATGATGGTGATGAATTAGCTGTGTAGTCCGATGAATGACAGTGAAGCTATGACTGCACAGCAAAGCAGAGGAGTTACATCTCCTCTAGGGCACCTCTTCCCCTTCTTCAGGAGGCGCTTCATCTGGTTTTGGGAGGCACCACCTTGTTGAGGTAGTGGAACATGTCCATGAAGGTGTTACGATAGGGCTGCATGAGCTCATTAAGGCCATGGGAAAAATATATGGCTCTTTCCTCAGAATCGTCCCATGCCTCTATCATTGTTTGCAGTTGCCTGGCTTTCTTAAGAATTTTGTGCAGACCATGAAATTCTTCAAAATCCTGGTCTGTTGGTGGGATAGAGTACATGAATGAAGACAGCGAGTTCTTCTCCAGCAAGGGCCTTCCCAAGCATTCTACCCTCTTCACATTCCTTTTCGGCGATGGCACTTAATGTCATGCCAAAACGGGCTGCTATTTCCTTGTGACTTTTGCCCCTCTCATAACATAACAATCACGTCCACCTTCTCCTCATTGGTCATTACCTGTATCTTCCTCTGGTGCTTAGACTCTTGCCCAGATTCTATAGAAGCAGGGCGTTTAGGATGCATCTTAGGGCACGATTCAAAAAGATACGTGAATCCGCATTGATACATTCGTACACAACACACGAGCTCTAGAGACATACAAAGTGAACTGAGATGCTGGGTCATTGCCCATTGTATACAGTGTACATAGGTACATACAGGGTGGTGCTCATAACATTGATATTCTGCACATGCCTTACATTTTAGAGATATTTTACTGTAATTTATTGTAAGATGATTTTGAAATATCAAAGTGTTTTAGGATTATAGTAGAGCATGTCTAAAATATGTAGGTAGTTTGTAGGACGACGGGACTACGTCTGGTTGCGGGACTGTCAGCCTTTCTATCTTCGTACAGTATTATATTTCCGTGACTAACATTTTTATGATAAAGATTTACTAATTTTCAAATATTACAGTACTGTAATATATAATGTAAACAGCAAAATTTCAATAACTTTTTTTATAAAAAAAATGTTCTACCCAAACCAAGTGATCCACAGAGATTGTGGCAAAAGAAATTGCACCTTGGGATGCTGTATACCCAAGGTGCAGTGCTTGACACGGTATTGGCTGTCGTTTGCAAAGCAGCCAATCCAGGAGCGCCATTCATTTTCCTTGGTGCTGATTGGCTTTACCCCCAAACTTTATCTTGCAGAGGTGGGATGTGGGGACCCGCATCTCTTCCAGTTCACTGCGTAGGCCTATGTCGTCTGACCGTGTCACTGAGTATCTGTACTTTGTGCCATTTTTAATCTTTGTGTATCCCTTTTAATCATACCCTAAGATGCCTCGTAAACACCCTGCTTCTGCTAAGGCTTCTGGCAAACAGCCTAAGCACCAGGAGGAGGTCATGACGCTCAAGGAGAAGGTAAAACTTTATGAAAAGTTAAAAGAAGGCAACAGTTATGCATCAGTAGCCCACCATTTTGGCTTGAATGAGAGTACTGTACACTACATCAAGAAGAAAGAGATGGAGATAAGAAAGGCTGTGAGTGCTAACTTCTTTGGTAGTGCAAAAACAGTTTGGACAGTGCATGATAAAACAATCATTAAAATGGAAAAGTATAACAACTGTACCAGCAGTTTTCGACTGTTAGGGAAGGTGGCGAAGTAGAGGAAGGCAATGACACAGGGGAAGTAGACTTAGGCTTCGACGATCCTGCAGAAGAAGAAGTAGAAGAAGAGGAAGAGCCACAAGCAGGACCAACATCAGTTCCTCAAGGTTTTCAGGCCAGCAAGGGGTGGTTCCACAGGTTTCAGAGGCAGTTCCAATCAAGAGTGTTTCTCTGCACGAGGAAGCAGCATCGGCAGACACAGAAGCAGCCTCGAAATATCCTGAGACCTTCAAGAAAATCATCAGGGACAAGGGCTACCTCCAGAACAGGTGTTCAGTATGGATGAGACAGTCTTGTTCTCCAAGAAGATGCCCTCCCATACATACCTCATGAAAGACGAAGCTAGAGCCTCCAGGCTCAAGGCCCAGAAGGATAGGGTTACCCTCATCATGTGTGGCAATGCTGCTGGCTTCATGCTGAAACCAGGTCTCATTTACAAGGCTGCAAACCCCAGGGCCCTCAAGAATAAGAACAAGGGGTTGCTGCTGGTGTTTTGGACGCACAACCCCAAGGCCTGGATCACTGGTTCATTCAGAGCTTCATCCCTCAAGTTAGGCAATACCTGAGCGACTTGGGCATGGAGTTCAAGGTGTTGCCGATCATGGATAATGCTGGTGGCTACCCTCTTGATCTTTATTACAAGGGAGGCCAGCTTCAGTTACTCCCTGCCAACACCACCTCTCTCCTCCAGCCTATGGACCAGGGTGTGATCCATGCCTTCAAGGCACTCTACACCTGGAACTCCTCCTTAACCACCTTGTTCAGGCAATGGATGCTGACAGTGAATTTATGCTGAAGAAGTATTGTCGTAAATTCATGATTGCCACATGCCTGACCGTCATCGACCGATCGTTGAAGGACATGAAGGAGGAGACCCTGAACACCTGCTGGAAGAAGTTGTGGCCAGAGTGTGTGCACGATTATAAGGGCTTCTCTCCTGAAGAAATTAAATGTTCAGCCATTGATAAGGCAGCCCAGTTGGCGAGGATTCTTCATGGAGAAGGCTTTGATGACTTCACCGAGGATGAAGTCGGCACCCTCGATGCCCACTCTGATCCTCTGACGGACCAGGATTTGGAAGAACTGACAAAGTCTGCCAGCAAGGAGGAAGGCACGGTGGGCTCAGGAGATGAGGGCCTGTCTTTGGAACGTCTCTCCCAACTTATGAGGATGATCAAGGAGCTGAAGGAGGCGATTTCAGCATGGGCTCCTTATATGGAACACTCAATAAAGTGTTCAAATACCCTTGATGCAGCAATGGCGCCCTATAATCACACCCTCATGAACATGAAGAAGCAGCAACAGCAACTGCCGATCACCATGTTTATCCAAAGCCTCCCCAATCACCTGAAGAAGTGCCTCCCCAAGCCCCTGAAGAAGGGGAAGAGGCACCCCCAGATCTAGGGATGTAACTCCTCTGCCTTGCTGTGCAGTCGTGTCTTCATCTTCATTCATTGGACTGCACAGCTAATTCATCATCATCTTTAATGAACATTTATCACTGGTGAGTCCCCATTTAATTTAATTTTATTACATATTATTATTATTATTATTATTATTATTATTATTATTATTATTATTATTATTATTATTATTATTATTACGGTACACGTACGGTCGACTTCTGCTATTCGCGGACTCACAATTTGCAGATTTTTATGTGGAACCAAGCTATAAAGTATTTGCTGGAAACTCGCCCATTCGCCGATATTTCTGTGGAACATATCTATAAATTATTCGCTGGAAACTTACTATTTGTGGATTTTTTAGTTTTTTCATAGAGCAATATTCTGTATTTTCATATTTACTGTATAATAACATTAAATAATAATGTACAGCAATAATAATAATATAGTACATAATAGTATTAATATTAAATAACAACAGTACAGTAACATTAAGTAGTAAGGTTAAATAATATGTAATACTATACACTGATTACTACCTGTAATAATAATACATAATAATAAGATTCAATCATACTGGTACTCAGTGGTGATGGATGTTGATTATAAATGATGATGATGATGAATTAGCTGTGCAGTCTGATGAATCACGATGAAGATATGGCTGCACAGCAAAGTAGAGGAGTTACATCTCCTGTGAGGGTGCCTCTTCACCTTCTTCAG
The DNA here is from genome assembly GCF_040412425.1 of Macrobrachium rosenbergii. Taxonomy (NCBI): domain Eukaryota; kingdom Metazoa; phylum Arthropoda; class Malacostraca; order Decapoda; family Palaemonidae; genus Macrobrachium; species Macrobrachium rosenbergii. Next base: position 50,252,888 of record NC_089781.1, on the reverse strand, counting down.
GAGGCACTTCGTCAGGGGTTTCAGGAGGTGCCGTCATGTTAAGGTATTTGAACATGTTAATGAAGGTTGTACGGTAGGGCTGCATGATCTCTAATAGTGTTTGAAACATTTGTGGCCCTTTCTTCATTATTATACAGTGCCTTTATCATTGTCTGCAGCTGCCTGACTCTCTTACTAAATTTGCACAGACCATGAAATTGTTCATAGTCCTGGTCTGTTGGTGGGATAAAGAGGGCGGCGAGTTCTTATCCAACAGTGGCCTTCCCAAGTATTCTACCCTCTTCATACTCGTTCCCGATGAATGCGACTACACTTTCAGTCATGCCATGACAAGGTGCTACTTCTCCATGACTTTTGCCCTCTCATGTCTACTTTCTCCTCATTGGTCATTGACTGTAACTTCCTCTGGTGCTTAGGCTTTTTGCCAGAAGTCATAGGAGAAGCAGAGCGTGTAGATGACATTTTAGTGCATGATTTCAAAAATATGCTTAGTCCGTAATAGTACTATTGTAACATTAAAAGCACACAGAACTAATAGATAGCAGTGAACTGAAATGTTGGGTTATTTGGATGTACACATGGACCATTTTGCGTATGTATAATGTTGATATTCTGCGCATACTGTACATTGATGTTTTGTTGTAAGACGATTTTTAAATATTACATACATAAAGTGTTTTAGGATGATACGTAGTAGTACGTATAGCTTATCTAAAATACGCAGGATGACGGGATAAGCAGGAAACACATCTGCAGAGTATTTTCATGTCAGTTACTAAGTATATTTTTGTGACTACTGTCAGTACATTCTTTTATGATGAAAAAAGATTTACTAATTTTCGAATATTACAGTGCTGTAACATTAATATAAGCACAGCAAAATTTCAGTAACATATACAGTATTTGTTTTTCTTAAAAGGTGCTTTACCCAAACCAACTCTCCGCAGAGAAAGAACACAGGATTTTCTGATGCTATATATCCAGGACCAGCGATACTCGACACGCTATTGGCTGTCGTCTGCAAAGCAGCCAATCCAGGAGCGCCATTCATTTACCTTGCATACTGCGAAGATGGAATTCTTGGAGCCCGCATTTGTATCCTCCAGCTTTACTGCATAGAAGTACTGATCGGTGTACATTATCTTGAATCTGTGTCATTTTAAATCTTGTGTATCAGTGTTAATTGTGCCCTAAAATGCCTCCTAAAAATGCCCTGCTCTTTCTAAGCCTTCTGGCAAAGAGCCTAAAGGAAAGAAGGCAGTCATGAAACTCAAGGAGAAGATAAAACTTATCGATATGTTGAAGTAGGGCAAAAGTTATGCCCCGGTTGGCCGCCATCTTAACTAGAATGAAAGTACTGTGAGGTACATTAAGAAGAAAGAGGTGGAGATAAGGAAGGCTGTAAGCATGAGCTTCTTCGGTATTGAAAAAACAGTTTTGACAGTATGGGATAAAACAGTTGTTAAGATGGAATCTGCACTGGCATTTTTGATAAAGGACTGCCGCAAGAAGAACGTGCCCCTCGACTCCAACATCATTCACGAGAGAGTGCGACATCTCTACCAGCAGTTTTCTGCTGCTACGGAAGGTGACGACATACAGGCACAGGAAGGCAGTGACATACAGACATAGGAAGACGATGAAGAAGGGGAATTAGAATTCTTAGACTTCGATGAACCTGTGCCAGAAGAAGAGAAGGAGGAAGAAGCAAAAGCAGGTCCACCATCAGCTCCTTAAGGTTTTCAGGCCAGCAAGGGGTGGTTCCACCGGTTCCAGAAGCAGTTCCAACTAAAGTCTGTTTTTGTGCATGGGGAGCAGCTTCTGCAGACACGGCGAAGTGGCTGCTGAATGTCCCAAGACCTTCAAGAAGATCATCCAGGAGAAGGGCTACCATCCAGAACAGGTGTTCAGTATGGACGAGACTGGCTTGCTCTGGAAGAAAGTGCCGTCTCGGAAATACCTCATGAAGGATGAAGCCAAAGCCTCCGTATTCAAGGCCCAGAAGGATAGGGTTACCCTCATAATGTGTGGGAATGCGGCTGGCTTCAAGTTGAAACCAGGCTTCATTTACAAGGCTGCAAACCCCAGGGCCCTCAAGAATAAGAATAAGACTTTGCTGCCAGTGTTATGGATGCATAACCCCAAGGCCTGGATCACCAAAGTCCTTATGGATTACTGGTTCCATCAGAGCTTCATCCCTCAAGTTAGGCAATACCTTAGGGACTTAGGGAGTTCAAAGGTGTTACTGATTATGGGTAATGCTGGTGGCTACCCTCTCAATCTTTATTACCAGGGAGTCCAGCTCGAGTTCCTCCCTGCCAACACTACCTCTCTCCTCCAGCCTATGGACCATGGCGTGATCCATGCCTTCAAGGCACTCTACACCTGGAACCCCCTCTAGCACCTTGTGAATGCAATGGACACTGGCAGTGAATTTATGCTAAAAGATTATTGGTGTAAATTTACGGTTGCCACATCTGTCCATCATCAACAGACCATTGAAGGACATGAAGAAGGAGACCCTGAGCGTCTGCTGGAGTAAGTTGTGGCCAGAGCCTGTGCATAATTATAAGGGTTTCTCTTAGTTGGCAAGGATTCTAGGTGGAGAAGGCTTTGATGACATCACCGAGGATGAAGTTGGCACCCTCATTGATTGCCACTCTGACCCCATGACGGCCAAGATTTGGAAGAGCTGACGAAGTCTGCCAGCAAGGAAGAAGACATGCCAGTTTCAGGGAAGGAGGAGGAGAAACATCTGTCCCAAATTAAGAGAATGATTAAGGAGACACAGGTGGTGGTTTCAACAAGGGGTCCTTATGTGGAACTCTCCTTAAAGTTTTCAAATATCCTTGATTTGGCATTGGAGCCCTGTAATCAAGTCCTCATCAGCATGAAGAAGCAGTGACAGCAGCTGCCTATCACCATACTTATTAAACATACTAAGAAGGACCCTCCAAAGCCTCCCCAAACCCCTGAAGAAGTGCCCCCCCAATTGCCTGAAGCAGTGCCTCCCCAATTGCCTGAAGCAGTGCCTCCCCAAGCGCCTGAAGAAGTGCCTCTTGAAGCGCCTCCTTAAGGTGAAGAGGCACCCTCAGAAGAGATGTAACTCCTCTGCTTTGCAGTGCAGTCATATCTTCATCGTCGTTCATCGGACTGGATAGCTAATTCATCATCATCTTAATCAACATTCATCACTGGTGAGTACCTGTATGATTTATGTATGTAGTAATCTTAATATGTACGTATTAAATTTTTTTTAATGTGCATACGTATCTCTCTCTCTCTCTCTCTCTCTCTCTCTCTCTCTCTCTCTCTCTCTCTCTCTCTCTCTCTCTCTCTCTCTCTCTTGTGAATTACACACATACAATGTTTCCCCTGTAAAAGAAAACGGGACAGCTTGAATAGTAACTTTATGAAAGAAAGTGGCTGAATATGTAGGGGGGACTGGATTATTTTCACACGTAGCTGTAATCCATACAGTATGTGCGTATATTTTTAAGGTTAAATATTTAAGGTGGCTTTGAAATTTTATGTTAACCCTTAAACGCCTACTGGGCGTATCATACGTCGACTAAAATTGTCTGTTGGGTGCCAAGTGGACGTACCGTGACGTCGACTACATAAAATTTCAACCTTCAGTCAACTTTGACTCGACCGAAATGGTTGAAAAAACGCAATTGTAAGCTAAAACTCTTACATTCTAGTAATATTCAATCATTTACCTTCATTTTGCAACAAATTGGAAGTCTCTAGCACAATATTTCGATTTATGGTGAATTTTTGAAAAAACCTTTTTCCTTACGTCTGCGTGGTAACTCGGCCGAAAATTTAAGAAATTCTTTCGTCATTTTGTCGTAATTTTTGCACTTGTTTTATATTAGCCGTTACGTAAAGTTTTATATATGAAAATGTGTGCAATTTCATGTAAAATACAACAAAATACAACCCATGGTTGTAGCTTTTTATCAGTTTGGAAATATTTTCATATAAATCTCGATAACTGCCAAAATTTCAACCTTCGGTCAACTTTGACTGACCGAAATGGTCAAAAAATGCAATTGTAAGCTAAAACTCTTGCATTCTAGTAATATTCAATCATTTACCTTTATTTTGCAACAAATTGGAAGTCTCTAGCACAATATTTCAATTTATGATGAATTTTTGAAAAACTTTTTTCCTTACGTCGCGCAGAAATTCTTTAAATCACGTTGTTGTAATGTTTGCACCGTTTTATATTAGTCGTTACATAAAGTTTGATATATGGAAATGTGTGCAATTTCATGTAGAATACAACAGAAAATAACTCATGGTTGTAGCTTTTATCAGTTTTGAAATATTCTCATATAAATCATGATAACTGCCAAAATTTCAACCTTCAGTTAACTTTAACTCAACCAAAATGGTAAAAAAACGCAATTATAAGCTAAAACTCTTACATTCTAGTAATATTCAATCATGTACCTTCATTTTGCAACAAACTGGAAGTCTCTAGCACAATATTTCAATTTATGGTGAATTTCTGAAAAAAAAAAAAAAAAAAAAAAATTACGTCTCATGTCTGACGTAACTCTGCGAACATCTCAGAAATTCTTTCACACGTTGTTGTAATGTTTGCATCGTTTTACATTAGTCGTTACATAAAGTTTTATATATGAAAATGTGCGCAATTTCATGTAGAATACAACAGAAAATAATTCATGGTTGTAGCTTTTATCACTTTTGAAATATTTTCACATAAATCACAATAACTGCCAAAATTTCAACCTTCGGTCAACTTTAACTCGACCGAAATGGTAAAAAAACGCAATTGTAAGCTAAAACTCTTACATTCTAGTAATATTCAATCATTTACCTTTATTTTGCAATAAATTGGAAGTCTCTAGCACAATATTTCGATTTATGGTGAATTTTTGAAAAAACATTTTCCTTACGTCCACGTAACTCTGCCGAACATCTCAGAAATTCTTTCATCACGTTGTCGTAATGTTTGCACCGTTTTATATTAGTCGTTACATAAACTTTTATATATGAAAATGTGCGCAATTTCATGTAGAATACAACAGAAAATAACTCATGGTTGTAGCTTTTATCAGTTTTGAAATATTTTCATATAAATCACGATAACTGCCAAAATTTCAACCTTTCGGTCAACTTTAACTCGACCAAAATGGTAAAAAAAACGCAATTATAAGCTAAAACTCTTACATTCTAGTAATATTCAATCATGTACCTTCATTTTTGCAACAAACTGGAAGTCTCTAGCACAATATTTCGATTTATGGTGAATTTCTGAAAAAAAAAAAATTTTTTCCTTACGTCTCATGCCCGATGTAACTCGGCCGAACATCTCAGAAATTCTTTCGACACGCTTGTAATGTTTGCATCGTTTTACATTAGTCGTTACATAAAGTTTTATATATGAAAATGTGCACAATTTCATGTAGAATACAACAGAAAATAATTCATGGTTGTAGCTGTTATCACTTTTGAAATATTTTCACATAAATCACGATAACTGCCAAAATTTCAACCTTCGGTCAACTTTAACTCGACCGAAATGGTCAAAAAACGCAATTGTGAGCTAAAACTCTTACATTCTAGTAATATTCAATCATTTACCTGTATTTTGCAATAAATTGGAAGTCTCTAGCACAATATTTCGATTTATGGTGAATTTTTGAAAAACATTTTCCTTACGTCCGGCATGCATAACCTCGCCAAACATCTCAAAAATTCTTTTGTTGTCAATGTTTGCATTTTATATTAGAAAAACTTTTATGAAAATGCAATTTCATGTAGAATACAACAGAAAATAACTCATGGTTGTAGCTTTTATCAGTTTTGAAATATTTTCATATAAATTACGATAAATAGAAAAAATTCGACTGTCGGTCAACTTTAACTCGACCGAAATGGTCGAAAACTGCAATTATAAGCTAAAACACTTACAGTCTAGTAATACTCAATCAATTAGCTTCATTTTTCAACAAACGGGAAGTCTCTAGCGCAATATTTTGATTTATGGTGAATTTTTGAAAAAAAAAAAAATTTTTTTACATTCGCACGTTACGGATTCATGCATCATATTGTGATAATATTTTCTCTGTGTTGCTTTGATCCTTTTACAATTTGTTATATACCAAAATCATTGCAATTTAGTGTACAATACAAAGAAAAAAAAATAAATCTTTAGCTTTAACCATTTTGCTCACAGGGCGATTTGTATAAAATTATATATGAAAATTTTTTTTGGCGCTGTCATATATTTCAATATTTATATATGATAATGATATTTTTTTTTCATTTCTGATGGTTGCATACTAAACTTCAGGCAATGACAAAAAAGGAGCCAAAAGTGAACTTTTAATCTTAAAAACTAAGCGTGCTGTGATTTTTTGAAAAAAACTTTTTTTCCGCTTCGGCGCTAACTCCCAAACGCCGCCGGCATATGGGAGACGTTTTTGTAAATAGAGGCTCAGCGTTTAAGGGTTAATACTATCATTTCAAAGATTAATACAGTAGTAGGATAATAGTTTAAGGTATATTTGATGTAGGATGATATTTTTAGGCATACATTTGGTGTTTGAACTTTCAAGATAGGCAGTTATACGTGTTTTTAGAGGGTGGTGTCAAGTATTTGTGGATTTTAACTGTTCACGATGGGTCTGGTATGCATCCCCCGAGAAAATGGGGGTCCACTTTGTACTTATTACCTGTATGTATTACAGTAGTATTACAGGTACAGTATTGTACAATACAGTATTATTATTATTATTATTATTATTATTATTATTATTATTATTATGATTATTATTATTGTAAAATTAGGAAAAAGACCTTCTTTAATACAGGTTTTGTTAAACAAAATGGCAATTTCAACAGCATTTATTTTATATAGTAAACGCTCAATTCGTCTTATCAGTTGCTTTCCTTGCGCTGGAATGGTTGCAAGCAGTTGTCCAATATTCATATCCGGTGGTTTAGTGATGTGTAGGAGGTAGTTCTCGTGGGGTGTCGACTAGTTTCGCCCTTCTCGTTAGGGCATCGTTCAGGACAGGATTGCAGGATGCAGTGGCTGTAATGCGTAGGTTTTTCATCTTTTATCCGTGTCTGTTGGTTTTTGAAGTTAGTCGCTTCATTTTCATTGGCTATCCGGCCATGACGTCATCGGAAAGGCGGTTCCTGATTGGCTGTCTTCTCAATCTAAGCCTACTGCTGATCGGCGATGGTGCAATTTATTGAGGAAGGCGGGTTAACTGATCATTCCCGAGGTGAAGGGTGGCGCCTCTGCCTTCCTCAGGTGTTGGAAGGGCGTCCTCTGGGCAAGGGTTAAAGTCGTCCTCGACGTTGGGGCGTCTTTGAGTCATAGGTGGGTGCGAGGGACGATCTTGCAGGTAGTCCTCGGGGTGAGATCTCACTAGGCGATCACCCTCGGTGCTCTGGAGGTCGTCCTCAAGGGGCGTAGGTTGGGATGCCCGTCTTGCCTGGTTGTCCTCGGCTTTCCTGACGGCTGTAGAGAGAAGGAAGGTTTCCTGAGTCACATTAAGGCTTGGTTTTTCCTTCCCTATGTGGAGTGCCTCCAGGATGCGAAGACGATGAAGGTCTGGGGCTCTGTCAATAATTTCAAAATGTCCAACAATGTCGCTGCAGCAGATCTTCTGGTTATGGGCAGTCTTACAGTGATTAAAGATGGTTCCCTCCTGGGCATGGCAGGAGATCCGTTTGGAGAGGCGCATGGATGTCATGCCAATGTAAGTTCCGGGGCATCCTGGGAAAGGGCACGCGTATTGGTATATGGCATTCATCCTCTTCATGGGATCTTGAGGAGGGGCAGGGTTGTTCTTCATCACTAGACTACACGTCTTCGTGCTCCTGCAGAAGATAATCAGTTGGATCTAAGTCTTTGTCATGAAAATAGCTGCTGAAATTAGACTTCTGACGGAGCATGTCTTGTTTTATTATCCCAGGGGCTTTTGCTAGATGGATCGCTTCACCATAACGGGATGCTTCTGATAGGATTGAACCTACATCAGTTTCAGCAGCCAACAGAACTTCTCTTCCTTGGTGATTAGCTTGCAACTCTGGAATGTGCAAAAGCAGCTGATCCTTGAGTCGAGTAGGATGAACATCAGGCGAGTCAACACCAAGCTGTTCCAGCCTCTGCTTTGTAAAGCTTTGTCAAATCAGCAAGCTTGAAAATCGGTGGCCTCTCACTGGCATTTTTCATCTCGCAGATGTAGGTGACTAGTTCAGAGAAAGCAATTGGATATGCACCCTTCAGTGTTCCTGTGCTTTTTCTTGCTCCCTCACCTTTAGGTATGCCCGTTCTCAGTTATACAATGCCACCAAACAGCCAGGGTGATATTTCACTTCTTGGGCTACGACATCTCCTGCACTTAGTTTGGCGAGTTTTGTATCACTGACTGTTTTGGCACATTCATTTATTCTCCTATTCACATGCTTTGTCATTGCTTCTCTAAGCTCCCCCCCTTCAGTTTCGCAGAAGAAGCATTCTTCTGTTTTAGTTTCTTGGAGCTTTCGTGGAATCTATCTTCTTCTGCCCTCATCACTAGTACCTACATGACTTACTCTTTTTTCAGCTCGTGTAACTTTATGTTGTTGAACAGAAGCCTGCAACTCCCATGATATTGTACCATATTTTTTCTCAACGTTTCCTCTATCCCAGAACCTTCGTCAAGTCTTGCAGGGTCTAGCTTGATTGATAGCGCATTGAGTGAGTGAAACAGAGGAATGAAGTGTGCCAGGTTCATATATCCATCATCCCCTCTTCTGGCAGGATTGGCCTTGGGAGATTTTAGATCTTCTTTCTTAACCTCCTGACATAGGCAAAACTTGGTCCAGTCTGTTTTCCATGATTGTCCAGTTCATCCATGATTTGACCCTTTTACCACCCTGTACATGTAATAGTATAATAGGCCTCTTATGTCCTGTAGTATACAATAGGCACTTTCCTGTATGGGATACAACTAGGTTCTTGCACTGTGCCAGATACCTAGTGTCATAAGTCCCGTGCGATCTGTACACCATCCAGATAACTAAAACCCTGTTATCCTTGGTTCGGCTCTCCCGCTGGCACGCCCTGTCCATTCAGGTGAGGCTGCCTAACTGATTTGGGGTTGATTAGGCAGCATTTGGGATACTAGTAGGTTGTTGCAGTATGATGCCAACATAGATTTCCTACTTAGTTGACACTGAACCCCATGCTGAGTTTCACAGCAGTGATGTCACCAATGTGCCTTGGTAGTGCCCGACAATCACTCCTTTGATACAGTGCCTTAACCATGTTATAAACTAGAAAATATACATCAGCAGGCTTAAAAACATAGGAATCCACACTTAGATCATGCAATTCGGACAACTACAAATATTTCTAAGCAAAACATCAACTTCAGGTGGTTATTTTGGTGGCCATCTTGAAAAATGGCCGCCATTTTGGATTTTCAATTGGCCAATCGGGCATATTTGGTTAGTATCCCTTGGAGAACAATTGTGCCAAATTTGATGCTTGTATGAACATTTGCACTATTCTAAAAAATTACTCTTATCTGCCCCACTATATATATTTCTTTGTATAAAGTGTACGCATCTATGCAGTCTGAAATTCATAGCGGTAAACTTCCTTAACACATTAAATCTAGCAACTCAATTTGTATTTCTTGAATACTCCACCCCGTACACTTTAATTTTTAATTGAATCTCTGTCTGTATATGACAAAAGCCAGTAAAACTCAGACTCAAGACTAATGTTGTTTTCGATACCCTGTAACTTAGTCTATTGTACCAAAATCAGTAAAATGTGGATGTTGAAGGGCAACCATAAAATAATTTTCCCAAATTAGGAAGGCAAATACCATAAGTTAGGCCTAGTTTCTCTGTTGTCATTTGTTAATTCTTAATTGCCTACTGAAGTTCCACTGTCTTGGTTTAGGCTAGGACTCCACTTAGCCACATAAGTTATGACTAACTTTCCTATTCACGTAATATGGTAATCATTTGCCAAGCCTACTACCTAATTTTGTAAGAAAAGTATAAAGTACAGGTTAAATTTTTGTTTAGTAAACTTTTTGCATATAATGTCAGTTTCCTGTGCAAAAAATATTTTTTGCATTTTTTCAACAGTGAACTCTCTGGAATATAATAAAACATTTTTACTAGTCACATTTTTATTTCATGGCAAAAAAAAGTTTGTATTTTAATTCTTGAAGGAAAGGGTAATGCTTTTTTTCAACAGTGAGTAGTTTGCACTCTCTGGAATATAAACTGTATAAATAACCTGGTTGTATCATTGTTAACATTGAAGTAGAAAAATTCTCCTTGCTTCAAAAACATTTAGTGTATAAATCTGAAAACATAGTTGAATTAGACTCCTGTACTGATTTTGAATATAAGATTTTCAAAAAAGGCAGTTATTTATTTTCAAAAAGGGCCTTATTTTAAAATCTAGGCCTTATTACTTGTGTTTAATTTTTCATAAATGTGTTTTGTTGAAACAATGGCACTGTACTTTGATATCCAACAGGCCTATATTGTATAATCTTTATAGACTCTGGAGAGGCAAAATTCTACATTCCATAGCCTCCAAGTGGGAAAGGAAGCCAGCAGAGAAAGGACTATAAGAAGTAAAGAATAAACTAGAAGCTATATTATAAAGAAAAACCAAGTGGAAAACCAAATACTGTCAGCAGTGAAATGAAACCTATGCAAACTTGTTACAAAAAAAAAAAATTACACCTAGTTTGAAATTCTGCAGTTGCAACAATTCAACTAATAATTAGAATGACCATACCATAATTTTTTCATAACTGGAAGTCAGGGCACAATGCTGTAGGTTAGGTTGAGGGAAGGTGAGGATAGGATATGTTAGTGTTTTTAGCAATTTTTATTCTAGTACATACTTATACTCCCACAACTTGCAGTCATTCCCAAGTTGCAGCATGTGACTTGAAACTGATATATTTCTCAATAAGCAAGTATATGTATGTACGTACAGTATTTCTAAGTGTAAACTGTACATATCCATGCAATTTGAAATTCAAAGCTTTAATCTTCTTAACACTAACTCCAGCAACCCAATTAGCATTTTGTCAGAACTCGATCCCTTTAATTAAGTCTTTATCTGTATATGGCAAATGCCATTGAAACCCGAGACCCAGTAAACATATTAAAATGTTTTCGATTATAGAACTCCAGAAACCCATTATGCTGTTTTTTTTATAACCTGTAATTTAGAATAATGCATTTTAACAGTAAAATATAGATATTAAAAGAGCAGTGCACAAAATATATTTTTAAAATTAGGAAGACATATATCAAAGTTAGGCCTAGCTTCTCTTTTGTCATCTGTTAATTCTTGAAGGTTAGGACTATTTTAACCTTAAGTAATTATGAATAAAGAGATTTTGACAAAGGAAAAATCTATTTCTGAGGAAGGCCCTTTGTCACCTGGTGAAATTCCATACTAACACGAATTTCTAGGTATAAATTGCTAGATATACCAGAGAAAAAGAGCTTTCAGGAATGCTGGGGTTACTACCCCCAGATCGAGCGTCTTCCCTAAGGAAGACGTCGGTATAACCAAGGGTGAGTGAAAGGATCACAACCACAGAGCTACACTCGATAGATATCCCTATGTCAAAACCCCCGGAAGAGAGCGGTGAGCCGTTACAGCCCCCACACACAGGCGTCCGCCAGACCGGCGACACCAGCGCCATCTACTTCATTCCAGGCTAGCACCACCCCCAGGCTTGGCATGTGCAAGTAGGGGGGGAGCGGAAGCCACTTCTGGGAGGGTCACCGGGTGACACGGGGCCTTCCTCAGAAATAGATTTTTCCTTTGTCAAAATCCCTTTTCTGAGTCCAGCCCCGTGTCAGCCGGTGAAATAGTGATAGAGAATCATGCCAAGACTGCAAACTACAAGGAAACAAGGTAATCTTAAGAAAAACACAAGCTATGGAAATGGATTTAATGAGGATATCTCTCACATGAAAATGAATATTAATACGAAAATACAGTAATACGACCTTAAAAATAGAGTAGAAAGTCAATACACCAAACAACATGGCAGGTAAAACACATCAAAAATACTTAAGACTATAAGGCAAAATACATTCAAAAATACTTAAGATTAAGGAGTAAATATGAACTTATAACTAAACATAAGAGAGACATCTACAACATGAGAAATTATATATATGGGGTACATGGAGCAAAATAAAAACAGCCCAGTACCCCTAAGACAATCCAAAATCACAGCATGTCAAAATACAGTTCCCAAAATATGATAAAAAGACAATAATAATATCAATATGAGGAGCAAGGCAGTGAGGCATGATCATCCAGAAGGGCAGGCAGAGAAGTAAATGAGGCAGGCGGGCGGGGGGGGGGAGAAGGATAAAGGGTAATGGTTAATTAAGGTGGGGAAATGACACTCCCCACAGCCACTGTAGAAAATTTCAGGGCTTCGAGTGATTTTAAATAATGGCGTTTAAACACTAGAGGTGATTTCCAACCCGTATATTTGGTAAGTTCTGAAAAATCCATATTATGAAAGTAATTAGTGGAAGTAGCTACTGCGCGAATATCATGAACCTTAGGAACTGAATCCGGGTTAGCTTGTTTAATGAAATACAGAATTTGTTGCCTTATTGCATTTAACGACGGAGTTCCACCTTTCTCCCTGATAAAAAGAGGACCCGACTTACACACTGGAGTTCTTAAAAGGTAAGACTTTAAGGTATAGACTGGGCATAAGGACTGGTCCTGTGGAAGGGGCACCACCTTCCAAGGAGACCACCTGTCTTGAGGGTCCTCATTTTTAGCTAAAAATCTATGATCAGGAGAAAGGAGGGCTTCTCCGGACGGGAGGAAACTAACAAAATCATCACCTCTAGAGAGAGCCAACAGCTCTTGAAATTCTGGCACCTGAAGCCAAGCTAATCAGAAATAAAGTTTTCCTTAACAGATCCAAATAAGTGCATTGAGAGTTGTCAATCTCGGATGCTAACTTAAGCACATCATTGAGGAACCATGTAACAGAATGTGGGCGTGATACGGGTCTCAGACGAGCGCATGCTCTAGGAATAGATGAAAAGTAAGAATCTGTAAGGTCAATTTTAAAACCATATAAGAATACCTTCTTCAGGGCTGACTTAGCTGTGGTAATAGTGGCCGGGGCAAGGCCTTTTTCAAACAATGATCTAAAGAAGGTAACTGCTAGGTTAGTAGTCATGGTTTGGGCTTCAGATGTCTTCAAAAAGGAGGCCAATTTCTTGGCTGCTGAGTCATATTGTCTGAGAGTAGAATCTCTCTTGTCTGATTCTAAAAACAGTGTGTTAACGGGGTCAATGTTTGTTCCCTTTTGAGCTGCGAACTTTATAAAGTCCATAAAACTAGGGCATTCTGAATTCTTGAGGAAGCTGACACAGTCTTGGTTTGTACTGTTTGGGTCAGTTTGGGATTGGGAATCCGAAGACTCCATAACCCAAGTTCCTGAAGAAGAGGAACCAATTGCTCTTCGGCCAGTAATGGGCTACCAGGGCTGGTTGACCTTTGAATGACCTGAGTTTGTGCAGTACTTTCAACAGCAAATTTATTGGGGAAATAGATAAATCTTCTCCCAATTTTTCCAGTCTATGGTCATTGCGTCCGTGGCGTGCGCCTGAGGATCCAGGTTCAGAGCCACATAACAGGAAAGCTTGAAGTTGCTCTCCGTCGCGAACAGATCCACTTGGAGACCCGGAACCCGGCAAATCCAATTGAATGACTCTCCGTCCAGAGACCACTCCGTCTCCAACGGAGTGGTCCTGGACAGGGAATCCGCCACCACGTTCCGCACCCCCGCTAGGTGGGTGGCTGACAGATGCCAGCTGTGCTTGTTCGCCAGGGAGAAAATAGCTACCATAACCTGGTTTACTCGACCTGATTTGGAGCCGCCCCGTTGATGCAATGAACTACCACGGCGCTGTCCAACACCAGCCTGATATGAATCCGGCTTGGGGGGGTGGATTTTCTTTAAGGTTATAAATACCGCCATAGCTTCCAAGGTGTTTATATGGAACCGTTGAAACATTGTAGACCACGTTCCTTGTACTTTTTGTTTTGGCGAATACCCTCCCCAGCCGCTTAATGAGGCGTCCGTGTGAACTACCAGCGCCGGAGGAGGAAACTGAAGCGGAACTGTTGTGGACAGGCCGCTGACTGTGGACCAAGGCCGTAGTCTCGCCTTTAAAATCCGGGGAATGGAGGAGACCTTGTCTCTGAGCTTGACATTGGCTCGACTCCGCCACACTCTGTTTATGTCTTTTAATTTTGCTTTTAAGAGCAGGTCCGTCACTGAGGCAAATTGAAGGGAACCGAGGATTCTTTCTTGGGCCCGGCGGGATGCTGCTTTGTCTTTCAGGAATTTCCTGGTAAGGGAGGCTATCTCCTTCCGCTTGGGAGGCGGGAGGGATAACGTGTACGAGGACAGATCCCACTGGAGACCCAGCCACTGAAACCGGGACTCCAGAGTCAGGCGGACTTCTCTGTTCAGTTGAAAACCCTAACGACTCCAGGAAGTTGATGACCGTGGCTGTGGCCTTCCGGCATTCTAGAACTGTTGGTGCCCAAATTATCCAATCGTCTAGGTGCGCTGCTAGTGATATCCCTCGGGACCGGAGTTGCTGAACTACCGTGTCCGCCAGTTTTGTAAATATCCTGGGTGCAATATTTAGACCGAAAGGCATGACCCTGAAGGAGTAGGCTTAATTCCCGAGTCTGAAACCCAGGAACGGAGAGAAGCTCCGCGCAACCGGGGCGTGATAGTAAAGCGTCTGAAAGATCGATAGAGGTGGTGACGGCTCCACGCGAAGTAGAGTCCGTACCTGTGCTACCGTAAGCATCACGAAATTTGTCGCATTTTATGTAATGATTTAGACGCGACAGATCCAGAATCACTCTTTGCTGATCGGAGTCTTTCTTGGGAACAGTGAACAACCTGCCTTGAAACTTGAGGTGCCTTACTTTCTTTATTGCTCGCTTGTTGAGCAATTCCGCCACGTAGTCCTGTAGGACTCTTGAGGGTGGCTGGTAAAACCTGATCAGAGGAGGGGGGTCTTTGGTCCAGCTCCATCCTAGACCTTTGGACACAATGCTGTGTGCCCAAGGGCTGAAGGACCACTGGTCTCTGAACCAGTAAAGGCGACCACCTACCTGACTGTTCTCAGTGGGAGGAAGCAGGTTTGTTTCCTCTACCACGTCCAGGTTTACCTCTTGGGGCGGTGTTGGGCTTGCCTCTGTAAGGGGCCCGACCTCTTCCCCCCCTTGCACTCCTATTAAGGCCGTGAAAGAACCCACGGCCTTCATAGGTAGGACTGTACGCTGGTGAGGCAACGTACGAGGGTGCAGCAAGGGAATGGGCTGGTTGGACCAGCACGTATTGTTGGGGATGAGCTTTCGAGGTGGAGGGCTGTGCAACTGCTGAGACCGGGACGGCTTGAACTACCGTCTGATGATGAGGCCTCTTGTGTCTCCTGAACCTCTTACCACCTTTAGTCTGGGGGCCGCCAGATTCTGGGGTCTTACGCTTATAAGCTGAGATACCCCAGCGAGAGCGAAGACTCTGGTTAGCTCTAGTAGCCTCCCTGAGCACACTGGCTACCTCTTCTTCTGGGAAGAGGTTAGGGCCCCAGATAGAGCTCTTCATGAGCTTGTTAGGCTCATGACGTATGGTGGCTTCGGCAAAGATGAACTTCCTGCACTCAAGCTTAGCCATCATGAAATCAAAGAGGTCTGTCTGAAACCCTGCTAACAGGGATTTAGCCAGAACCTGAAAGAAGGGCTCGTCTGCACAGGAGACGGCAGTTGCTTCTGTGAGGCAGACGGAGTTCAAGGACCGGGCTAGCCTAGTCCGGGCCTCAAATTCAGACTTCAGAAGGGCTTCCGGGAGCTTAGGAAGCTGCTCGCTGAATTGGGTTGATGCACAGTAAGCGTCCAGTTTTCCCACAGTAAAAGTGGACGGGGCGTCAATCCAGAACTCCTCACCCCCTGGGAATACCAGGGATGTGGAGTCTGTCTCCCTTAGTTGAGGCAAGGGGTTGCCGTCAAAGCATGCTTGAGCCGTAGCCAGAGCCACTTTGTTTAGGCAAGGAGTCGGCAACTTATCACCCAGGGCGAACATGGTATAGTTGCCCTTAAAAGGTGTAAGTTTTGTGTTATCTGCCTGCCACTCCGTCAGAGTGCACAGGAGAGCCGACTGAGCTTGGTCCCTAGGGAAGATCACTGTCTCTCTAGGGACCTTGTCTGGCGTGCCCAGGCTTCTTCCGTCAGCCTAACGAAGCCTGGGTAAGGGGGCAGGAGATCGGGAGGAAAGAACTCAAGTTCCTCTAACCGTCTCGTGCCAAGACCTTCAACAGTCAGAGTACCCTCGTGCTGAATAGCACGGAGGGCAAAACGCCAAAGGGTTCCCGGCGTCAAAGGAGGGAGATCAGCCGTGTCAGGAATAGCATACTGCGGTTCGACTCCGCCAGGCGAGCCATTCCGCCAGTATGTTATCATGGCTGGTAAGTTTCTCGGAGATTTTTCGTGAACTTAGACTCGACCTCCGCCGAGAACCTCTCGAACAACGAGTTTGCAAACGCCTCCGGGATCAAAGGCAGGCTGGCGAGGAGGGCTTGGTTTTGATGCCCTCTTACTCGCGCCTTTGCCGGAGGTTCAGGTTTGCTCCTGGAGGCTACAGGTCTCGGAGACCTTAGCCTTCGACGGGGAAAGCGATGCTTTCCTGGAAGACGAGGACTTAAAGCCCTTCGCCTTCCATGAAGTCTTCAGCTTCAACTTGGGGACAGCTGATGGAGCCCTGTCACCCAAGATGGAAGACTTGGCAAAACCTGCAAAGGAAGACACAGAGGAAGATGGGGAGTCAAAAAGGGGGCCTGCCCCCGCAACCTCACTTACCTCGCTACCTACCACTTGGTCCGGCTCCGTGTTCATTGGTTCCAGGTCCAAGTCTAACGCAGCAACATCCTGCGACACCTCCGCGTACAGGATGTCCTCTTGGGGTTGCTGGGTCGCATCCCGGATCTGCTGTATAATAGGGTTAGCCAATTCTTCTGGAACCGCAGCAGCCACCCGGGCGCTGGGGTAAAGCAGGTCCCGCAACTTCGCGTCGAGGACATAAGGCTTCCCCGACGGAACGTTTCTTCCGAACCCAGCCACCCAGGCGCGGAGAGACTCAAGAGAAGTCTTCTTGGAGGACTCGTCCGCCTGTAAGAGAACGGACAATTAGGGTTGAACGGAAAGTAAGTCCGAAAACCATATAAGCACTACACAGATATGAGGAACGTAATAAATGAGACGCTATATCTTACCGACTCGTCCTGGATGCCAGCGCACAGAGCGAAGCAAACCTCACAGCCGTCGGGGTGCCAAACAGTTAGATCATCCAACCGGACCGCACAGCCAGCGTGGGTCCGGCACACCACGTGTCCATATGGTTGCTGGAGAGAAGCGGTGCACCCCGGCTCCTCACAACGAACAGTCTGTAAGTGTAAAAAAAGTACATGAACCTACCACTCTAAGCAACCTAAAGCTGGAAGGCCAGGGTATTTCCGCTTACTACCGGAATGCTCCGGTGGAGAGAAAAACCCCTCGTCAGGGACGAGACCACCAAGCCATAACTTAAACAGAGTGGAAGGCAAGATACTCCCGGTCACCGGAATACTCCGGCGGAACGGAAAGTTCGAGACAACAGGGACCCACCACAAGGGCTGCCAGCAAAAAAGACGGCGGAACCCCAGGGTGGAGCACCGGACTCAATAAATACATAAAATAAGTATAGTGGCGGAGTGAGAAGCTCACTCCGCCAGATAATATATAAATATATATATATACAAGTGATGGTAAAAAAGAGAAAATCAACTCCGGAAACCGGAGGTCCCTCTCTCTCATACACCCCTCCTCGGACCTCCCCGCCAGGGAAACAAAGGTGGGTGAGGTGCCCGTCATGAAAGGCCATATAATATAAGCCGGAGCAGGCGACAACAACCCAACCAAAGCAACCCGACGGAGAGTGGTTAAGATGAAGGAAGAATGTTCGAAACCCGCTCGATCTTGGAGAGTGGTAAACGAAACATCAAAACAAACACAGCGCTGCCGGGGACTAGTTCTGGGAGGGAGCAAATCTCTCCACCAGAGGGAGTCCCCAACTCGGAGAAAACGCCATCTAGCGTCACCCGCACGAGAAGGGCAAGGCTGGCCTGAGATGGGGGGAGGAGGGTGGTGGGGTAGGGAAGAGGAGTAGGCTACGAGTGTGAAAACAGGAGACAAGGGAAAATGATTCACCCGCTCAACTGCAAGCACACGCCACGCCAATAAACATAATATGAGCTTGGCAGGACAAGCCTACTCCTGAGGGAAGGGATGCGACCAAGAACTCAACGCCTGACTCCTGACTAGGCAAAGCCTAGATGAACACCCGAGCTTAGGCCTAGCCTAGGCTAATGGAGGAGTAAGGGAAGGGTTGGAGGAAGGGACAACAGGGAGAGAAATTCTGTGCCGAGAATCAACCAGGACCGAAAAGGAGGGGGCAAAAAAGGCAAATAGCCTAGAGGAGGCACACCCAATGAACTCTACTCCTTCGAAAAGAAGGGGGAGAACAAAGGGGCTCACTCTGCCACCCCAAAAACGGCCATGGAGGAAACAGCAACAAAACTCCCTCAACCCGATGAACCGCTCCACACCTAACCTATGAGGAGGGCGAGAGGACAAGGAAGCAATACAAGCCTAACATGATAGGCAAGGGAGAAAAACCCACACACAAAATAATATAAAAACCATCACAATAACACAATATACATAAGAATAATTTCTAAGCATAATGTGCTCATGCGAGGTGCGTAGCCTACCTCGGAGGAGCGGCTAGACCTAGAGCTGCCGCTACCCCGAAGAGGTAACAAAATATATATAGCACCAACGCCAAAATATAATAATAATAGTAAATAACTAAGACCAACTAGGAACTCATCCTGGAGGGGAGACCTATGCGGGGTATGACGGGAACCCTATAGGGGGACTCGTTATGGGGGTCATAAAAATTTAAACAAAACTCCAATAAAACCACCGCAGGAAACACCGCCAGGAAGAGAACCGGGGGAACAGATAAGTAATATAACGACAAAGAGACAACCCCGACAGAAAAGACTGAAGGGGCAGCCTCACGGTCGGCATGGCTGGCTGGGGGACGCCGTGGCGTCATAACAACAATCTCATAATTGTGAAATAAGGACAGATGCAGCCAAACTTATCGAAAAAACCCCACAATAAGATGGTACTTAACTTAGAGATGGTGAAACTGCTAGAAGACATGGCGAAAAGCAGGAAAACACCCAAAAAAGCACAAGCACAAAATTCTAAGTGCGAAACAGTCACGTGCTAGAAAATGGAATGAAGTAGATGGCGCTGGTGTCGCCGGTCTGGCGGACGCCTGTGTGTGGGGGCTGTAACGGCTCACCGCTCTCTTCCGGGGGTTTTGACATAGGGATATCTATCGAGTGTAGCTCTGTGGTTGTGATCCTTTCACTCACCCTTGGTTATACCGACGTCTTCCTTAGGGAAGGCGGCTCGATCTGGGGTAGTAACCCCAGCATTCCTGAAAGCTCTTTTTCTCTGATATATCTAGCAATTTATACCTAGAAATTCGTGTTAGTATGGGATTTCACCGGCTGACACGGGGCTGGACTCAGAAATTTGTTTATTCACTTAACGTGGCATTCATTAGCTAATCCTACTAACTAATTCTGTAATAAAAATATTAGTCTAAGTTAGAACTTTGAGTAGTGCCTTGTTTGCACTAAACTTCAGTTGCTGTAGTCTCTCCTTATGTTTAAAGAATTCTGAGTAACAACCTTTCCGAGCTGCAGTTTTTATCTCCAGAATCTTACAACTTAAAAGTCTGAACATGGTTGATAATAATTCTCCAAGGAGAATGTAATACATCACTTTCTAAGTCCTATTTCAATCTGTGAAGACTCAAGTTAGTTTGCACCTCACATCAGATTGCAAGTGGATGCAAACTGCTTTATAATTAACCAGGCTTTATCATTGTTAACATGAATATTGAAAGACCTTTGCTCCTTTCAAAAATGTTTAAGGTATAAATCTGATAACACACAGTTGAATTAGACTCCTGTAGTAGTGATTTTGAATATAAGATTTTCCAAAAGATTGTTCTTTATTCTGTAAGATTTAAAAGGTCTTATTTTCACACAAAGGCCTAATTAATTATGTTCAGATTTTTATAAATGTTGTCTTGCAGCACTGGCATTGTACTATTATATCTGATTGGCCTATATTGCGTATTTTTTTTTATAGAATCTGCAAAGGTAAAATACTACAAGCCAAAGCCCCTAACAGTGAAAGCAACCCATCAGATAAAGGAAAATGAGAAGTAATGAATACAATACATGAGAGTAAACTATACAGTATAGCAAAGCAAGGCCAATATTAAAAACCAAATAAACAATGAAATGAAACCCATGCAAGCTTCCTCAACAACAAAAAAGCCATTTGCAAAAAGTTTGAAATTCTGTAGTTCCAGTGATTCAGCTACTGTATGTAATTAGGAGGGCCATGCCATAATTTGGTCATAACTGGAACAAAACTTATAGACAACTGTGGTACTGAATCTTATGGAAGAAAATGCAAGGCTGCTGGAATTAACTGAATATCTACTGTACTACTTAATGGTGCACAGTTTAGTCTGGGAAAATTGTAGAGAAAACAAACATGTTATAAACATCCAAAATGAGCTAATTAAACAGCAGCTTATGATGCAAACAGGGAAGCAATATTCAGAAAATTGAAGAATAAAAGAATTAAAACATTTCCCTAGGATAGACAAGTATCTTTAAAAAAAAATTTTTAAGCAATTGATGAGAGGCTATATTTTTCACAAAAATGAATTTCGGTAAGGAAAAACAAATTCTAAATGAGTTACAATTAGTAAAAGAAGCAGTGTTAATAAAAAGATGTGATGGGGAGGGGGTTACACCCAGTTGTCTAGATCTAATAATAAGCATATTTTGAGTTTTGACTAATTTTAGCTAAAACTGTGTTATGTGATTCAGCAGCAAGAGATCTACACTCAGGAGATGGGATTGGTACAGATAAAGTAGCGTCGTCAGTGTAAGCAACAAACTTGCTTTCAATGCTAAACCTCATTTTGCTTATGCAGCATAAATAATACTTGGCCAAAAGCATTGCTATGAGGAACACCAGTGATAACATTCAAGAATTTCACTTAAATTATCCAGATCTATAGTTTTTGCTTAATAAAAGTCAAGCTAAAACATTTAATGGAAGTCCCTATGTTATTTGAGCTTATGTATTTAACTGCACATGTACTACATCTGGATTCATATATTTCCCATTGTTTCAAAGGGCATTTATGAGTAATAATAGTTACAGAGTTCTCAAACTTAAAACTTAAAAGTAATAATAGAAAAACTTAACAAATCTTTTTAAGATATTAGACATATAGTCATCTCGTTTAGCAAAACTAGTGGTCAGATATTCAGTCTTCTAACTTAATTTTAAAATGTTTAACACAGCTCTTGAATTTTTGAAAAATTTTCATCAGTTGGCCTGCCAAGTCCATGAAGAACATGAGATCTACAAGGGACTTTATGAGCCAGTAATAATAAAACCTAATTTTCTTGTCTTTAGAGTAATATTAAAGTTATTTTATTATCCTACAAATATGTTTCTAGGTAAACATCTGCAGAAAGTTTAGTCAATACCACCCAGCCAATAAACTTGTACAAAGCTTTTTAAAATTTCAGATTAATATTACTCATTGAAATTCACTTCAAACTTGCTTAGTAGTCTCAAAAATCAATTTTTTACACAAATCTACACCATAAACAGGCAGTCCTTGGTTATCGGTGGGGGTTCCATTCTGGGGGTGTGATGGTAACCGAAAATCGGCGATTACCGGTGCTTTTTCAGCAATTTTCGGGCTTATCGGCGCTGAAGAGCACCAATTTTTGGTTATCGGCACCTCTGTTGGGTATGTATCGGCGCCATTACCCAATTATCTGCGCTGATAAGCGGAAATCGGAGATTTTTGTCACTGAAAATTGCCGATTTTAGTCGCTAGACAAGCCCCGTAAAACCGGATTGCCATTAACCGAGCCCGCTGTTAACCGGGGACTGCCTGTACAGGCAGTCCCTGGTTATCGGTGGCCTCGGTTATTGGCGATCGGTTTACGGCACTTGTCTAGTGACAACGATAACCGGATTTTTGACACTGAACCTCGGTTATTGGTGCCGATCTCCAGTTATTGGCACTGATCCCTGGTTATCGTCAAGCTGTTGGGAACGGAACCCCCGCCGATAACCGGGGACTGCCTGCATGTGATTTTCAGCTAATTTGGTTGATTTTTAGGGAGAACTAATAATGTGTCAATCTAGATGCATCTTCATTCTGTTAATAATAATAATGATAATAATAATAATAATAATAATAATGGTAATAATAATAATAATAATAATAATAATAATAATAATAATAATAATAGACATTTCTTGAGCTTTAGGATTCTGCAGAGGTTCTTTGTGTCACATCCTAGACCTGGTATTTTAATCTAATCCTTCGGGCTAGCCCTATGAGAGCTGAAAGTCAGCTCAGTGGTCTGGTTAAACTACTTTAATAATAATAATAATTACAGGAGGTGGTGGTGATGATGATGATTTTTTCATTTGTGTGAAAAACACAAATCAGGTAAACTAGAAAGCATAAAAACCATCAGAAAATCAGTTAATTCTCTCTGTAGTTTGTATGGCTTATAACTTATTTCTCATAGTTGTTCTTTTGACTTGATATCTTGTCAAATACTGCAATAGGATAATTATAAACATTGTAAATGAAGAGTTACTCATGCTGGCATTAAAGTTGAATGGTTTGTTATTGAATAAACATACTGTGTTGTATATGAAGAATTCACAAATCATTATTTACTTTTTTACCGTAACCATTGCTGTAGTTAGAAACTCTTTGATTTTTCATTTACTCTATTGCTTTTCTGTCTGTTTCATTTCAGGAATTTTTGAAAGGCAATTGCGTGTTGCCTACATGTAGATTTCGCCACCTGGACCGTCGTGAATATGAAGATGAAATTTTCCGCTCTTTGCAAGAGGAATTCCAGGTAGTGTTTGGCCCTCCAGAGAAACGTGAAATCTCACCTCAAAGTGACAGTTATAAACGTAATCAGTATCAGAGCTCAGCTTGGTATGATAGACCTACTTATGATGCTCAGGACAGTCTACCACCAGGCGATTTACGAACCACAGTTTTAGGGCAAGGTGGTGGTTTTGAGCCTGATAATAAACGAAGGCGTCATTATTCTGATGAGAGGTCATATCAGTATCCCAACAGTTACCGAATGAATGATTTACAAAGACCATGGGATGAAAGGGTTGATTATGATAGGAGGGCCTTACCTAATACCAATTACCCAGTAGAGATGGAAAGAATGATGCAAGAAATCAGTCATCTTAGGAATGATAAAATTGAAATTACTAGAAGTATGGATCAGCAGATCTTGGCTCTCAGAGATGAAATAGCTCTTATGACCCGAGAGAATGAAAGTTTGCATCAGGATAATGTTTTTCTTCGAAATTCTGTTAATGATATTGAAGTTTCAAACAAGGCTGCTGTTGACAGCTTGATGATGACCAACGATAATCTTGTAGAGGATAATAAGCAGCTCAAAATAGCTCTGCAAAATGCTGAAAGTGAAGTTGCTGATGCTAGGAAGATGTTAGGAAAAAAGATCGATGACTTGGAAAAAGAAAAGCAGGGCCTGAATAATGCTCTTCGTAATGCTAAGGATGCTGAACAAAAACTGAAAGATGAAGTTCAAAGGATTAAGATTGAGAAGGAAGCTTTACAAAAAATAAGGGACAATTTGAAAGCTGAACTAGAGAGGGTCAATCACCAGCTTTCAATGAATACGGTAAGAAAAAAAAAATCATTGATTTTTATCAATAAGCTCAACATTGTATTGTAATTTTGTAAAGACTTTAGCTGTCTCTCAGTTTCAGAGTATAGAGAGGTGAGTGTTGTTTTTTGAAATTGTACTTATGGGTGATGTACAGAAATATCAAGATGTCATTACAGTATTCACGATACCTGTATTTCAAAAGTCAGATGAACTCAAATAAGATCAGGAGCTGAGATTTGAATAGAAATTTCTAAAGTGACGAAAATAGTTCCAGCAAATTCAAATATATTTTTCCATGATTGCAATCAAGTTTATTTTACACATGTTAAACTGTGGACAATTAACATTACATTAAAATTATATTTGATACATTTTTGAGCCAGCCCTGTGAGAATAAGCATTTAACTAAGTAGGTCTTTGTGAGAATAAAAATATGCAAAAAAGTGCCAGGCTTTTTTCTTGAAGAGGGTGCTCTCAAGATAAATGTTTTAGTGGAGAATATTTTGATGCAAACCCTCCAGCTGGCATGAACTTGAGCTTTTTTTTTTTTATTGATTTTGGGGGCATTTTAACAACCAACAACTGAGTTTTTTTTTTTATTTCCATTGCTGTACATCATCTTATCTCATTGTTTACCATTATGTGTCGAGAATACTTTTTTATGCACACCTCTCTCTCCCTCTCTCTCTTATAATGCAGATGCATTTTTTAATTAGCTCTTAAGTCAGAAGAAAATGCTTCTAAGAGTTATGCATTGTTGTTATTGATTTTAGGTGCATTTTGACAACCAGTAACTAGGAGTTCTTTTTTTAATTCTGTTTTATGTCAGTTGATCTTACCTTATGCCTTTACACATTGAGAATGCGTACATATGTTGTTTTTAAGAAATTGTGCTTTCTTATTCATTTTCAGTGCATTTGAACACCAACTCTTCCATTTTATTGTATTACTCACCTTTGACTGCTGTTGAGCCACCGATTTTATGAATACTTCTTTTTTAACACCTTTAACTCCACATAGTCCAAACCACTTCATTGGAGCATGTAGAACTTGATCTAGTTGAGAACTATTTCAATCGTTCATTGGATGTTCCTTTGAATTACAGTTAACAAAGAAGCTGAATTTTTTTTTTGTCTTCATACCATAAACAGCCAGAGAGCACTCTTGAATAATTCACTCAAGCTTCTGACAGAAACATTGCCAGTTTCAATTCAGCCTTGTATTTAATAAACAATGTGTACTGTTTGGGTTTTACATGGGAAGCATTTCCTTTGTTAACTGGAGCCATAGAGTGAAAAATTAGCAGTTTTTAGGAAATGAAGTAAAACAGGTTGGAATGGATTGTGTGTGTTTACAATAAGGCTGAAAGCATGATGATTGTTGTTTATAAGCATATTGAGTGTATATGGTTGTGTGGTATTGACAAGGTGGGAGGAGGGGGGAGTAGGGTACAGAGTTGACATTTAACCTGCAGCCGGGGGTCCTAGAGAGGATGCATGAGTGGCCATCAGGGCAATGACGGTGGCAGTTTTCTTTCCAGGGCAATCCCTGAAATTTGCGGAATACCCGTATTTCTTACATGTGTGGCAATAAATCTGGCTATAATCTCTATGAGGAATGGTTGCAGTAGGAGTAGGCTGGGAGTTCTAATTAGAAGGGGGCCTTTGACATGGCTCCCCCGTTTAGCTTTACACTGGACTTCTAAATGCCCTATTTTCTTACAATAAGCACGTACGGATGCGGATGAAGATGGTCCGGTCCTTGGTCAGACTGACAAGGCAGTGGGGTCAGGAGGAACTATGCGCATGTTTGAGGTGCTTGAGGATGGGTGGTACGTCTCGTACGCATTGGCCGTGCAGCAGCTGTCAGTGAATAGTATTGGCTGTTTCTCACTAATGTGCAGGGCCGCCGGGTGCATAATGTAGGAAGTCCTCAAGCTGAAGTCTATTCAGCAAGTCCTTGAACTCCTTGCACTCCAAGGAGTCGATCTACCACTGCAAGATGCGGGTCTTTTTATAGGAACAGTCGGACCAGGTTTGGCTGATTTGCTTGGGAAAACCTCGCCACCTTTGCCTCCAGTGCTCAGGTGTAATCTCATATGCCATTGCTATGGCCTTCTTGACTGCCTCAAGGGTTCCTTTGTCACCATTTTCCAAGGAATTTAGGACGTCTCGACCCTTTCCGGCCATGTGTTTTGCTGGGATCATCGCCTTCTCAGTGTCAGTCAGATGTACTCAGAGAAGAGGGTTTCCAGATGTTCCAGCCATGCCTCTGACTCTGCCTCATTCCAATGGGGCATGAGGTGGCTGATATTTGAGATAATGGAAGGAACGGAGACCGGGGTTGGATGATAGGCTCGTTGTTGGACCAATGCCATGGCACCGGCTTGCTTGGCTTGTTTGATTTCAGCTTCCTTCTTTAAGCCTATCTCTTTCTCCCTTAGGGCTAGCTCATGCTGTCACTGCTTTTCTTTCTCTTTAGGCTCCTTTTTTCCTGCTTCTCTTTCTCTTCTTGTCTCAGTGTTTCCAGCTGCAATTCATACTCTTTCTTCTTCCTTGGTTTTTAGTGGCAGCTACCTGCTCGTGGACCCACTGGGCTAACTGTTCCCCGTTAACACCATACTTTTCCCTACTTCTGTGAAGTCTTTGTACTCCTCGACAGACATGTTGCTGATGCTTAGAAACGGGGTCTGAATTCCCAAGAAATGTTCAAAATTTTAAATATATATATATATATATATATATATATATATATATATATATATATATATATATATATATATATATATATATAATAAATATATGTATATATTATATATATATTATATATATATATCCCATATATACAGCTGTCTCAACCTACAGCATTCCATATTAATGGTGCTTTTCAAATATATTCATTAAAAAATTGGTTCGAATATGGCTGCAAATATATTCATTAAAAAATTGGTTCAATATGGCCGTAAACTGTTGCCAGCGCTATAATGAGGTGAGAAATCCAGTTTAAAAAGATGTAGCTGCTGGAAGGGTTCACTATAAGGAGGTCCCTCCTGTAAGGAGGGAAAAAAACCAGTTCATTACCGGGACAAAGCTTAAAAACTTGTTTCTTTCCCCAGGCTTACATAAATTCTCAACTTACGGCATGCCAATGGAATGGAACCCCCACCATAACCTGGGGACTGCTTATACAGGCAGTCCCTGTTTATCGGTGGGAGTTCTGTTCCGATGGTGTGATGATAAGCAGAAATTGCCAACAACCAAAATAAGGCTGATTTTTGGTGCTTATTTGCACCGATAACTGAGTATTGGTACCAGTACCTCATTGTCACCTCCGATAAGCAGAAATCAGCATATATCTGCGCTGAAAATCACAATTTTTGTCACTAGACAAGCGCTGAAAAACCGGATCACCCATAACTGAGCCCGCTGATAACCTGGGACAGCCTGTATATAGAATCTACTGGTCACTTTTTCCAGATACGTATGTAGTTGTAATAGCCACAATGCCCTACTTCTCAAAATCTCTGCACTGTTTGGATATGCTTGTCATTACAAAGGCTTTGTATCCAAGTCTAAGAAATATGTAGCAATTATGATGTCTGGTAGCAGGAAAATAACACGCATCCCATAATCACAACAAGATCATGTTGCCAACCTGACCACGAAAGATAAAAGTCTATTGCCGCTTGTACATACTGTATATATGCCTGTCGAATTTAGATATATTTATTAGAGCTGGAATAGACTCATCCTCACCATTGTAGCCAAGTGGGAAATCGTTTTTACAAACAAGGCCCTCTTAACTTCTTGAAATCTTGGCGCTTTTTGGATACTCTTGTCACTACAAAGCCTTTGGATCCAAGTGCAAGAAATATGAATATATATATATATATTATATATATAATACTGACATTATATATATGTATATATATATATATATATATATATATATATATATATATATATATATATATATATATATATATATATATATATATTATATATATACTGTACAGTATACAGTATATATAATAGGGGTGTTTCTGTACATATATATATATATATATATATATATATATATATATATATATATATATATATATATATATATAATATATATATATATATATATATATATATATATTATATATTATATATATATGTAATATATGTTCCTGAGGACTATATTTATATTAACCCATATATATGCATATATATAATAATAATATAAATATATATATATATATATATATATATATATATATATATATATATATATATATATATATATATATATATATATATATATATATATATATATATATATATATATATATATATATATATATATATATATATATATATAATATATATAAATATATATATATAAATATATATAAATATATATATATATAAATATATATATATAATATATATATATATATATATATATATATATATATATATATATAATATATATATATATATATAAATATATAGGCATATATATATATATATATATATATATATATATATATATATATATATATATATATATATATATATATATATATATATATATATATATATATATATATATATATATATATATATATATATATATATATATATATATATATATATATATATATATATATATATATATATATATATATATATATACTGGCCATATCTTCATATATATATATATATACAGGCAACCCCAGACCTTAGGTTCTGACAGAGCGGTTTAAGTCGATCTCGTCCAAAGTTCGACCAACCACATATGTACATGTATTCTGTACCTACCGTATATTATCCATCATATATTATATCCTAAGTATGACTAGCCTACATATACATTTTATATTATCCCAAGAATGTGCATGTATAGTACCTATTATTACGTTTAGCATATGAAATCTTATCATGCTTGAACTCCTTGATTAATACTTACTTTCATTACTTTATTTAACATTTTTATTGTAGGCATTCGAACCATCTGTCTGGTCTGTTTACATTTTCTTATCCGCCATTTGCATTGCCAATCGGCTACAAAAATGACGTATTATTTACTTTTATTTATTTATAGGTTTGAATTAAATACATACTGTATTTGACGGCGTATAAGATGCACTTTTTAACAAAAAAAAAAAAAAATGGCCTAAAAAATCCCCTAAATATCCCTATGTACTGTACATAATGTAGGCTCAAATTTTAAGAATTTTGGCGAAATTATACATGAAACGTCACGTAGATGTTGTAGCCTAAGCGTAACATTGGTGTTATCCTAATAACCTATTAAAAACAAAGTTTATTATAATTATTTATCATTATCACACTTACCATCACCGCAATTACTACTGCTAGTATTATAATCAATATCTACGTTGTTATTATCGATATTTTCATTAAAATGTTAATATTATTGTCGTCTACAGCAGATGGTCGCATTCCACATTTACGGACTTATAAACAGTACTTGTGCTGCCACCTATTGGTGATTATCTCGAGAGCTTTACGGATAACAAGGCTTCGTTCAGTTGGTAGTTGGCAATTCCTGCTAACATTCTCTTTCGCTTGTAACAACATGGCTTCGATCAATTGGTGGTTGACAATTCCTGCTACCATTCTCTTTAGGCATAATAACAAGGCCGTTGAGTTGATACTGTGAACTTCGTGCTAGCATTCTCTTTTAAGAATAATAACATGGCTTTGTTCAGTTGCTCACGAGACTCGAGCGTTACATAGGAAACATTTTTATTTATTGGATTTTACCCTTGATTGCATACTTTTATAATATATAATGGATATATATAACATATATTACCATAGGTAACATCTTTATTAATGTTTTTGTTGATTCTGCGGTAAGAAACAATGTTTACAAATGAATGTGTTGCAAATCTATTGGTAAACCTATGAGGTAGCTTTCAGCAGCAGACAAACATTCGATCGTAGTAAATGGCTGATTGTATAATACATATTTTGGTAAATATAAATATGGTAAATAACTTCTTTATTAATGTTTTTGTTGATTCTGTTGGTAAGAAACAATATGCATATGATAACCTAATACTACAGTTTTTACTTACCAAAATCATATGAGCATAGGCTAGGAAACCTTATTTTTTTTTCCCTCAATGTCTGTGAAACTGGGGTGCGTCCTATGCAGACGTGTGTTATAAGCCATCAAATACGGTAATTTGTTATTACATTTGACTTATTTGCAAAAAATAGAGATACAAACTACATTACAAAAATATGAATCTTTTACCATTTTCAAACGACACAAACACACAACGCTGCGAAAGCTGAGCATCTCTCGGATATGAGCGTGCTGCGGTAGCGGGGAAAAAGTATCAATCTGACACTTGAATTTTAGCAAAATATAAAATTAAATATTATTATATTGTCGTAGTGCAAAGTCATAAAAGTGGTCAGTCGTCGATAACTGTATATATTTAGTCTATCGATACTACCTATATATATATATATATATATATATATATATATATATATATATATATATATATATATATATATATATATATATATATTTATTATATTATATTATATTATATATATATGTAATAGGCTGTTCCTGAGGCCTATACTTTACTTAACCCTTTATCGCCGACTGGACATATTTTACGTCGACAAAAATTGTCTGTCGGGTGCCGAGTGGACGTAAAATACGTTGACTACAAAAAGTTTTTTTTAGATATTTGCGGAAAAATACTTATAGGCCTAGTTTGCGAAAAATTTTAAATCACGCGCCTTGAGGGATGCTAGGAGTTCACGGATCACGCTGTTGTTTTGTTTACAAGCGTGACCCAGCTGTGCATGCGCGAATTTCTTTCTTCTATCAAAAGAAAACATCAGCTAACTGCTGAAAATCTCAGAAATTCTTTAGTCACTTTGTCGTAATTTTTGCACCATTTTCTTTTAGCCGTTACATAAAGTTTCATATATGAAAATGTGTGCAATTTCATGTAGAATACAACAAAAAATAACTCATGTTGTAGCTTTTATCAGTTTTGACATATTTTCATATAAATCACGATAAGTGCCAAAATTTGTAAGCTAAAACTCTTACATTCCAGTAATATTCAATCATTTACCTTCATTTTGCAACAAACGAGGAGTCTATAGCACAATATTTCGATTTATGATGAATTTAAAAAAAAACTTTATCCTTACATCTGCACTAATTGCTAAAATCTCAGAAATTCTTTAGTCACTTTGTCATAATTTTTGCACCATTTTGTATTAGCCATTACATAAAGTTTTATATATGAAAATGTGTGCAATTTCATGTAGAATACAACAAAAAATAACTCATAATTGTGGCTTTTATCAGTTTTGACATATTTTCATATAAATCACGATGTGCCAAAATTTCAAGCTTCGGTCAACTTTGACGCGACCGAAATGGTCGAAAAACGCAATTGTAAGGTAAAACTCTTACATTGTGGTAATATTCAATCATTTACCTTCATTTTGCAACAAACGAGAAGTCTCTAGCACAATATTTCAATATATGGTGAATTTTTGAAAAATACTTAATCCTTACGTCCGCGCTAACTCTGCTGAAAATCTCAGAAATTCTTTAGTCACATTGTCGTAATTTTTGCACCGTTTTATATTAGTCGTTACATAAAGTTTTATACATGAAGATGTGCCTAATTTCATGTAGAGTACAACAAAAATAACTCATGGGTGTAGCTTTTATCAGTTTTGAAATATTTTCATATAAATCACGGTAAGTGCCAAAATTTCAACCTTTGGTCAACTTTGACTCGACTGAAATGGTCGAAAATGCCATTGTAAGGTAAAACTTTTACATTCTAGTAATATTCAATCATTTACCTTCATTTTGCAACAAACGAAAATCTCTAGCACAATATTTCGATTTATGGTGAATTTTTGAAAAAAAAAAACTTTTCCTTACCTCCGCGCACGCGCTAACTCTGCTGGAAATCTCAGAATTTCTTTAATCACTTTGTCGTAATTTTTGCACTGTTTTCTATTAGCCATTACATAAAGTTTTATATATGAAAATGTGCACAATTTCATGTAGAATACAACAAAACTCATGGTTGTAGCTTTTATCAATTTTGACATATTTTCATATAAATCACAATAAGTGCCAAAATTTCAACCTTCGGTTAACTTTGACTCGACCAAAATGGATGAAAAATGCAATTGTAAGCTAAAACTCTTACATGCTAGTAATATTCAATCATTTACCTTCATTTTGCAACAAATTGGCAGTCTCTAGCACAATATTTCAATTTATGGTGAATTTTTGAAAAAACTTTTTCCTTACATCCGCACGTGCTAACTGTGCTGAAAATCTCAGAATTTCTTTAGTCGCTTTGTTGTAATTTTTGCACTGTTTTCTATTAGCCATTACATAAAGTTTTATACATGAAAATGTGTGCAATTTCATGTACAATACAACAAAAAATAACTCATGTTGTAGGTTTTATCAAATTTGAAATATTTTCATATAAATCACGACAAATAGAAAAAATTCGACCTTCGGTCAACTTTAACTCGACCGAAATGGTCGAAAACTCCAATTGTAAGTTAAAACTCTTACGTTCTAGTAATATTCAATCATTTACCTTCATTTTGCAACAAACGGGAAGTCTCTAGCACAATATTTCGATTTATGGTGAATTTTTGAAAAAACTTTTTTCGTCCCATTTCGTTACGAATTCATGCATCATTTTGTGATGATATTTTCTGTGTTTGCTTTGATTGTTTTACAATTTGTTATATACCAAAATCATTGCAATTTAGTGTACAATACAACGAAAAAAAAATAACTCATTAGCTTTAACCGTTTTCCTCATAGCATGATTTGTATACAATTATATATGAAAATTTTTTTTGCACTGTCATATATTCCAATATTTATATATGATAATGATATTTTTTTCATTTCTGATGGTTGCATACTAAACTTCATGCAATGAGAAAAAAGGAGCCAAAAATGAACTCTTAATCTTAAAAACTAAGCTTGCTGTGATTTTTTGAAAAAAACTTTCATTCTGCTTCGGCACTAACTCTCAAGCCCCACCGGCATACGGCAGACACTTTTGTAGAGGCTCGGCATTTAAGGGTTAAGACTCCGTTCTATGAACAGAAGTTGGTATCTCGCTTTTCCCGAGACATTGTATTATAGCATGTAGTGTGAGCCGACATCATAAGTTATACCTTTCCTAACTAAAATCTATGGACCACTGTAATGAGATACTAAGTACAAAACTAAACCTTTATTGACAAAAAATAATGAAAATAGCTTCTAAAAAAATTACGAAGAATGAAAACAAATGATTCAGCATATCTACCAAAATTCTTCTAAGGAAACAAGGTCCAAAAACATAAACACCCAATTACTTAAGGGAATACAGAAAATAATTCATCAGTCATTCAAATCATAAATAGGGCAATTAACAGAATCAGGTCATTTTAAAAATGTCACCACTCCCTTCCTTGAAGAGGGACGTGAAGGAAGGAGAGAGGAATACTTGTGAAAGAACAGCGTTATATTAAAAACCAAATTCACAAAATACAAATGCATAACCACAAGATTTCACTGCAACATGGATAGAGTTTTTCCAGAGTCTGAAAAAAGGGATCTAAAATGTTTATGAGTTGTACTCACTTCACAAAAATCCTCTGGAACAGTCTCCATGTGTGTTTTCACGGTTCACATGCCAAATTATACCGATAACAGATAGCTATGCCCAATCCTTCATTGTTCACTCCCATTTTATTCATTATGCAATGCACATATGAACACACACTCATGACATCAAGTTCAGTGTTCGACAAAGACACGCCCTCTGTACTCCAAGGTGTCAAACGTACCGTGCGCCGCACGTACATCACTTGAATGCTTTCTTCAAAACCGGATTTTATAACCAGTTCACCTTCTAGAACGTTCTAAGCTGAAATCGCACTTTTTATGCCTCGTGGTCTTATCACCAAGGAGCTTCTGCAACCCTTGTGGTATGCGAATGTATCAGCATTTTTCTTGTATGCTGTGTATAGTCAAAAATGGACCCTGCGAATAGCTGACCCAACTTTTCAAAGGTCACCTTCACAAGCAGTTACATATATATATATATATATATATATATATAAGGGATTTTGACAGAGGAAAAATCTATTTCTGAGGAAGGTCCCGTGTCACCCGGTGAAATTCCATTACAGCACAAATTTCTAGGTATAACCTTGCTAGATATACCAGAGAAAAAGAGCTTTCAGGAAAGCTGGGGTTACTACCCCAGTCGAGCGCCTTCTTGGAAGACGTCGGTATAAGAAGGGTGAGTGAATTACCACTACCACGGAAACCTACTCGAAAGATCTCTCCTTATCAAAATCCCGAACAGAGCGGTGAGCCGTTACAGCCCCCACACCAAACACCCGCCAGGACGGCGACACCAGCGCCACCTACCTCATTCCATGCTAGCACTAACCCCAGACTTTGGCATGTGCAAGAGGGAGGGGGAGTACTAGGTGATTCAGGGGAGGGTCACGGGTGACACGGGACCTTCCTCAGAAATAGATTTTTCCTCTGTCAAAATCCCTTTTCTGAGTCCAGTCCCGTGTCAGCCGGTGAAATCGTGATAGAGAATCATGCCAAGGCTGCAACAACCAGGAAAAAGAAAATAAAGGGTAATCTGAAGAAAAGGCAAAAGTTTTACCAAAATAATTTTAATTAAGCAATCTCTTCCGTGTAGCAAGAACTCTAAGACTAAGGTATATTAAATCTAAGGCACATTAAAAAACTTAATACTATGAAACATGGGCAGATTCCCGGCACGACGGAGAAAAAGCCCCAAAAAACCTTAAAATTACTTAAAGCAAAGTGAAACATGAAAGGTGTACAAAATAACTGCAAATATAACCTTAATACTATACACGTAAACTTAGGCTAAACACGTAAGAGACAAAATCAATTAACATTAATATATACATTCATCTGGGGTACATGGAGCCAAATAAAAACTGTCCAGTACCCCACAAAGGAACAATCATGGCATTTCAGATTACGCTTTTTCCATTAACAGGTACAAGAAACAACTATATGAGGAGCCAGGCAGTGAGGTATAATCAACCAGGAGAATAAGCAGAAAAGTAAATGAGGCAGGCGGGCGGGGGGGAAAGGAAAGGACAAGGATATGATTAATTAAGGTGGGAGATGACACTTCCCACAGCTATGGTAGAAAATTTCAGGGCTTGAGCGTTTTTAAATAGTGGCGTTTAAACACTAGAGGTGATTTCCAACCCGTAAATTTAGATAACTCCGAAAAGTCCATATTATGAAAGTAATTAATGGAAGTAGCAACTGCTCGAATATCATGAACCTTAGGGATTGAATCTGGGTTGGCCTGTTTAATAAAATATAAAATTTGTTGTCTTATAGCATTTAGTGAAAGAGTACCACCTTTCTCCCTGATAAAAAGAGGACCCGACTTACTCTGTGGAGTTCTTGAAAGGTAAGATTTAAGTGTATAAACTGGACATAAAGACTGGTCTTGAGGAAGGGGCACCACCTTCCAAGGGGACCACCTGTCCTGTGGGTCTTCGTTCTTAGCTAAAAATCTAGGATCAGGGGAAAGGAGGACCTCTCCAGACGGGAGGAAGTTCACATAATTATCACCTCTAGTGAGAGCCGACAGCTCTGAGATTCTAGCACCTGAAGCCAAGCTAATCAAAAATAAAGTCTTCCTTAACAGATCCTGATAAGAGCAATGAAAGTTATCCATCTCTGATGCTAACTTAAGGACGTCATTGAGAAACCACGTAACCGACTGTGGGCGTGATACTGGTCTCAGACGAGCGCATGCTCTGGGGATAGATGAAAAGTAGGAATCTGTAAGGTCGATTTTAAAGCCGTGAGAAATACTTTCTTTAATGCTGACTTGATTGTGGTAATAGTGGCGGAGCTAGGCCTTTCTCAAACAATGATCTAAAGAAGGAAACTCCTAAATTAGCTGTCATGATTTTGGCTTCAGATGCTTTTAGAAAGGAGGCTAATTTTTTTGACTGCTGAGTCATACTGTCTAATAGTAGAATCTCTTTTATCTGATTCTAAAAACAGAGTGTTGACGGGGTCAATGTTAGCTCCTTTTTGAGCTGCGAACTTTACAAAGTCCATAAAACTAGGGCATTCTGAATTCTTGAGGAAGCTGACACAGTCTTGGTTTGTACTGTCTGAGTCAGAATGGGCTTGGGGATCCGAAGACTCCGTAGTCCCAGTTCCTGAAGGAGAGGGAACCAATTGCTCTTCGGCCAATAGGGAGCTACTAGGGCTGGTTGACCTTTGAATGTCCTGAGTTTGTGTAAAACTTTCAGCAGTAAGTTTATTGGGGAAAAGATAAATCTTCTCCCAACTGTTTCCAATCTACTGTCATTGCGTCTATGGCGAACGCCTGAGGGTCCAGGTTGGGGGCCACATAACAGGGGAGCTTGAAGTTGCTCTCCGTTGCGAACAGATCCACTTGGAGGCCCGAACCCGGCAAATCCACTTGAAAGATTCCATGTCCAGGGACCACTCCGTCTCAAACGGAGCATTCCTGGACAGGGAATCCGCCACCACGTTCCGTACCCCGCTAGGTGGGTGGCTGACAGGTGCCAGCCGTGCTTGTTCGCTAGGGAGAAGATAGCAACCATTACTTGGTTTACTCGGCCTGATTTGGAGCCGCCCCTGTTGATGCAATGAACTACCACTGCGCTGTCAATACCAACCTGATATGAATCCGGTTGGGGGGCGGATTTTCTTCAGAGTTAGAAA
The DNA here is from genome assembly GCF_040412425.1 of Macrobrachium rosenbergii. Lineage (NCBI taxonomy): Eukaryota > Metazoa > Arthropoda > Malacostraca > Decapoda > Palaemonidae > Macrobrachium > Macrobrachium rosenbergii. The sequence goes on along the minus strand of NC_089781.1, from coordinate 50,216,075 downwards.
TACCGCCATAGCTTCCAGGGTGTTTATATGGAACTGCTGAAACATTGTGGACCACGTTCCTTGTACTTTTTGTTTTGGTGAATATCCCCCCCAGCCGCTTAAGGAAGCGTCTGTGTGAACTACTAGTGCCGGAGGGGGAAATTGAAGCGGAACTGTATTGGACAAGCCTTTGACCGAGGCCCACGGTCGCAAATCTTGTCTTTAAGATTTGAGGATAGAGGAGACCTTGTCTCTGAGCTTGACATTGGCTCGACTCCGCCACACTCTGTTTATGTCTTTTAACTTCGCTTTTAATAGCAGGTTTGTCACTGAGGCAAACTGAAGAGACCCAAGGACCCTTTCTTGGGACCGGCGGGATGCTGATGGATTTTTGAGAAATCTCCTGGTGAGAGATGCTATCTCTTTCCTCTTGGGAGGCGGAAGGGACAGCGTGTGAGATGACAGATCCCAGTTGAGACCCAACCACTGAAACCGGAAGTCCGGAGTCAGGCGGGACTTTTCTCTGTTCAGTTGGAAACCTAGCGACTCCAGGAAACTGATGACTATGGACGTGGCTTTTGACACTCCGAACTGTTGGTGCCCAAATTATCCAATCGTCCAAATATGCTGCTAGGGATATCCCTTGAGACCGGAGTTGCTGTACTACCGTGTCCGCCAGCTTGGTGAATATCCTGGGCGCAATGTTCAGACCGAAGGGCATGACCCTGAAGGAGTAGGCTTGATTCCCGAGTCTGAAACCGAGGAACTGAGAGAAGTTCCGCGCAACCGGGACGTGATAGTAAGCGTCTGAAAGATCGATAGAGGTGGTGACGGCTCCACGCGGAAGTAGAGTCCGTACCTGAGCTACCGTAAGCATGCGAAATTTGTCGCATTTTATGTAGCGATTTAGACGCGATAGATCCAGGATCACTCTTTGTTGATCGGAGTCTTTTTTGGGAACAGTGAATAACCTGCCTTGAAACTTTAGGTGCCTTACTTTCTTTATTGCTCGTTTGTTGAGCAATTCTGTCACATAATCCTTTAGGACTGCTGTGGGTGGCTGGTAAAACCTGGTTAGAGGAGGAGGGTTTTTGATCCAGCTCCATCCTAGGCCTTTGGACACAATGCTGTGTGCCCAAGGGCTGAAGGTCCATTGGTCCCTGAACCAAAACAGGCGACCGCCTACCTGTGTTCTCTCAGTGGGAGGGGGCGGGTTTATTCCCCTACCACGTCCAGGTCTTCCCCTTGGGGTGGTATTGGGCTTTCCTCTATGAGGGTTTGCCTCTTCCTCCCCTTGCAACCCTATTAAGGCCGTGAAAATAACCACGGCCTTCATATGTGGGGTTGTATGCTGGTGAGCCACATATGAGGGTGCAGCTGGTTGGACCAGCACGTACTGTTGTGGGTGGGCCTTAGAAGTGGAAGGCTGTGCCACTGCCGAGACCGGGGCGGCTTGGACTACCGCCTGGTGGTGAGGCCTCTTATGCCTCCTGAAACGCTTACCTCCTCTCGATTGGGGGCGGCCGATTCTGGGGTCTTACGTTTGTAGGCTGAAATACCCCAGCGAGCGAAGACTTTGGTTGGCCCGTGTAGCCTCAGCCATAACACTTGTGACCTCCTCTTCAGGGAAGAGGTTAGGTCCCCAGATCGAGCTTTTCACGAGCTTGTTAGGCTCGTGACGGATAGTTGCATCGGCGAAGATGAACTTCCTACATTCCAGTCTGGCCAAGATAAACTCAGATAAGTCAGACTGGAAGCCTGCCAGCAAGGACTTAGCCAAAACCTGAAAGAAGGGCTCGTCCGAGCAGGAGACGGCAGTGGCTTCAGTGAGGCATACGGAGTTCAACGACCGGGCTAACTTAACCCGAGCATCAAACTCCGCTTTCAAAGAGCTTCCGGCAGCTTGGGGAGCTGCTCGCTAAATGCGTGGAGGCGCAGAAAGGGTCCAGCTTCCCGACCGTGAAAGTGGACGGGCGTCTGTCCAGAACTCATTACTTCCTGGGAATACCAGGAAGTAGGGTCTGTCTCCCTCAGCTGAGGTACGGAATACCCTCAAAGCACGCTCGGGCCGTAGCCAGAGCGACTTTGTCCAAGCAAGGGTGGGAAGGTTGTCTCCCAGGGCGAACATGGTGAAGTTCCCCTTGAAAGGAGTCAACCGTGTTATCTGCCTGCCACTCCGTCAGAGTGCGCAGGAGAGCCGACTGAGCTTGGTCCCTAGGGACGATGACAGTCTCCCTAGGAACCTTGTCCGACCGAATCCAGGCTTCCTCCGTGAGCCTCACGAAGCCTGGGTAAGGGGGCAGGAGATCGGGGGGGAAGAACTCCAGTTCCTCCAACCGTCTCGTGCCAAGACCATCAAGAGTTAGCTTGCCATCATGTTGGATGGCCCGGAGAGCGAACCGCCAAGGGTTACCGACATCAAACGGCGGGAGGTCCGCAGTGTCGGGGATAACATACTGTGGTTCGGCTGGGGGTGGATGAGCCATTCCCGCCAGTATGTTATCATGACTGGCAAGCTTCTCTGAGATTTTGCTAAATCTCGAGTCCAGGTCCTCCGTAAAACGCTTATACAGTTGGTTAGCAAAGGCCTCTGCATCGAAAGCAGGTTGGCGAGGAGGGCTAGGTTTTGCAGCCCTCTTACTCGCGCCTTTGCTGGAGGAACCAGACTTGCTCCCGGAGGCTACAGGTCCTGAGACCTTAGCCTTCGACGGGGAAGGGCAGTGCCTTCTTGGAAGACGAGGACTTGAAGCCCTTCGCCTTCCATGAAGTCTTCAACTTCAACTTGGGGATAGCAGATGGAGCTCTATCACCCAAGGAGGAAGACTTCACAAAGCCTGAAAAGGAAGAAACAGATGAAGCAGGGGAGTCAAATAATGGGGGGCCCGCCCCAACAACCTCACCTACCTCACCACTTACCACCTGGTCCTGCTCTACATTCATCGGTTCCAGGTCGAGATTAATAGCGGCGGCGTCCTCGAAACCTCCAGCGTAGAGTACATCCGCTTGGGGTGGCTGGGTCTCATCCCGGATCTGCTGGATGATAGGGGTGGCCAGATCTTCAGGCACTGCGGCCGCCACCCGTGCGCCGGGGTAGAGTAAGTCCCTCAACCTAGCGTCGAGGCGTAGGGCTTCCCGACGGGCGTTCCTTCCAAACCCAGCCACCCAGGCCCGGAGGGATTCAAGGCAGACTTCTTGGAAGTTTCATCCGCCTGTAAGAAAACCAACAATTAGCTAAGGACGAAAACCATTCCGGGAACCTCATAAACAACGTTATAATATACAATATGAGGAGTGTAAAGCAAGAATGATGTAGAGATTGTCACTTACCAACTCGTCCTGGACAGTTGTGCAGAGAGCAAAGCAAACCTCACAACCATCAGGGTGCCAAACAATCAGGTCATCAAGGCGGACCGCACAACCAGCGTGGGTCCGACAAACTACGTGACCGTGGGGGTTGTTGGAGAGAGGCGGTGCACCCGGCTCCTCACAGCGAACAGTCTGTAAGAAGAAAAGTACATGAACCTCCCACCCTAAGCAAAATAAAGCTGGCGAGGCCGGAAATTCAACTGCAACCGAATACTCCGGTGGAGAAGAACTCCCTAACATAAACTGGGCCAATAAGCTCTAAATTACACAGAGTGGAAGGTAGGATTTCAGACCCCGGAGTACTCCGGGGAATGAATGGGAGAGAGACCAGGAACTAACCATAAGGGTTGCCAGTAAAATAACGGCGGAGACCCCTGGTATAGGCCGGACTCACTATTTATATATAATGAATAAAGGAGAGTACTCCTGTAGATAACTGACTTATCTAAAAATAAAAAAATAAAAGCAGTAACAAGTGATGGTAAGAACACAAGAGGACGGAGGGATCCGTTCCCCTATAATGAAAAAACCTTCCGCCCTTACTTCCCCGCCGGAGAACGAGATGGGTAAATGCTCATATGTTCATAACATAGGGTGAAGCAATTAATATATACCGTATCAACGTAAACCGACGGAGAGTGAACAGTGACTCGAACGCGTTCGAGTAAACAAACCACCAACCCCAATACAGCGATGCTAGGGACAATATGGGAGGGAGCGAATCCCTCAACCAACAAAAGAAGTCCCGAACTTCGGAGAAAACGCCATCTAGCGTCACCCGCACGAGCAGAGCAAGGCTGGAAAGGAGGAGGAGGAGGGGGGGAAGGGTAGGAGTAGGCTACCAGAAAGGAACAGGAGACGGGGAGAAGCTCACCCGCTCAACTGCATCGTACCTCCCAGACCATGAATCTTAGAGGGCAAAATGACTGGAAGCAACCAACCTCGAGCCCGACTCCTAGTTAGGCGAAGCCTAATATGGACCTAACCTAAGTATAGGCTAGGAAAATGAGAAGAGTAAAAGGGAACGAGGAAGTAACTGGGAGAGAAATTTTGAGCCGAGAACCAGCCGGGATCGAGAATGGCAGGCAAGGGGGCGACTAGCCTAGAGGAAACACATCCAAAGAACTCGATTCCCCCCAATTGGAGGAAGAGAACCAAGGGGCTCACTCTGCCCACCGAAAAACGATCCCGGAGGAAAACAGCAACAAAACTCCCTCAACCTGAACTCCTCACCCAGGGCAAAGGGAAGGAAGCTAACAAGCCTACTCCACAACATAACCAACACTCATAAAAACTAAAATGTGCTCAACAGAGAGCGTAGCCTACCACGGGGAAGCGGTTAGATCTGAGGCTGCCGCCAACACCCGAGGTAAACCACTCAACAAAACTAAAAATAAAACTACAAGAGAGCACCATCTTCAATCAAAATTAATTAGCCTAGTAAGACCAAAACAAAAGGAACCCAGCCTGGGGTACCTAGGCGGGCATCACTCCCACCAAGGCCAGTAGGCCAATGATCGTAATTCATAAAGCTGGGGAGCCACCACAAGGAACCACCAGGAAGGGAACCAAGGGGGAAATTATCTATAACGACGAGGAGACGACTCAACTGAAAATAACAGAAGGAGACGCCTCGAAAATTCGACATGGCTGGCTGGGGACGCCGTGGCGTATAATAAGATCTCGATATTTATGAAAATACGAGACTATAACAGCCAAAAAATAGAACAAAACCCCACAAGAAGATGGTACTTAACTTGGAAATAGTAAAGCTGCTCGATGCCATCGTTGATGCAGAAAAAATCCAAAATAATGGAAGAGCACACACAAAATAATCCGAAGATTCACGTGCTAGAAAATGGAATGAGGTAGGTGGCGCTGGTGTCGCCGTCCTGGCGGGTGTTTGGTGTGGGGGCTGTAACGGCTCACCGCTCTGTTCCGGGGATTTTGATAAGGAGAGATCTTTCGAGTAGGTTTCCGTGGTAGTGGTAATTCACTCACCCCCTTCTTATACCGGCGCCTTCAAGAAGGCGCTCGACTGGGGGTAGTAACCCCAGCTTTCCTGAAAGCTCTTTTTCTCTGGTATATCTAGCAAGGTTATACCTAGAAATTCGTGCTGTAATGGAATTTCACCGGCTGACACGGGACTGGACTCAGAAATATATATATATATATATATATATATATATATATATATATATATATATATATATATATATATATATATATATATATATATATATATATGAATAAAAAAAGCCCATAAAACACTATTTAAACGTTGCAACCATATATTTTAAGGGCACTTGCTTTTGTGCCCCTGTTCACTGGTAGAATATGGCCATATTCTACCAGTGAACAGTACACAGTGATGGAAATATATGGTTGCAACATTTAAATAGTGTTTTATGGGCCTTTTTATATATTCATATTACACTGTGGTATTACAGAAAGAGACATTCATATATATATATATATATATATATATATATATATATATATATATATATATATATATATATTACATATATATATATATATATATATATATATATATATATATATATATATATATATATATATATATATTACATATATATGCTGTGTATATATATATATATATATATATATATATATATATATATATATATATATATATATATATATATATATATATATATATATATATATATATATAACATATATATATATATATATATATATATATATATATTGCTGCTCTCAAAACAAAGGGGTGTATCTCAGTTTTGGCAATTTTGAGATATTACTATCATGAAAATCCTTGTGGTGAGATCTATCAATCCCTCTAATTGGCGTATCTCCACAGGGCTTAGTTTTGGAGCTAATAAACCTGAGAGTGTCAGTTTAACTCAAAGAATTATTACTACTCACAAGACATACAGGTGTTCTTCGAGTTATGCCCATTTGTCATGATACAGGGTAGTCAATGTCATTAAGTGTGATAGGCGTATGCTATGATACGCCTGTTTGTCTTTATTCTGGGGTTTAATGATATACTTTTAATTTAGTTAAGCCTGTGTTCCATTTTTTTCCATAGATTATTAAGGACAGAAAACTTTTTGTTGTCATATTACAAAAGGGAAGAGAAAAAGAAAACTTACCCCTTCATATTACAAAAGGGAAGAGAAAAAGAAAACTTACCCCTTGTTCATATTACAAAAGGGAAGAGAAAAAGAAAACTTACCCCTTGTTCATATTACAAAAGGGAAGAGAAAAAGAAAACTTGCCCCTTGTTCATATTACAAAAGGGAAGAAAAAAGAAAACTGCAAGGGACAGACAATGTAGAATGTGCTTGCTATTCTGATGACACCCAATCTCCCATTAGCTTTTCAAAAGAGGATGCTGATACAGGAGTTCTGAACAGGGAAATACAGGAACAACGGGCTGAAAACCTTAATCTCAAAATTTCTCCCAGTGACAATGAAATCGGTGAGGATAGTGAATCCCCATCTTACGACAGTGATAAGGATCCTCCTTTTGTACCAGACTCTCACGTCAAAGACTGCGAAGTGTCAGATTGTCAAGGTGAAGTCTTTAGTTCTTGCTACATAATATGCAATCAGCTGTTGTGCTACAATCATTTTGTAAAAAATCGGCCATGTGAAAATGATCATAAGATCATCCATCGAGTTAAACCAGTGAGGATCAAGAAGCAATTTGCCATCCCTAGGCAGCCTGAAGACTTTAAGGTGGAAGGACCAAAGAGAAAGGAAGGGGCACTTGCTCGTTTAGCAAAATGAAGTGAAAATAAGAGAAAAATGGCACACGAATGCAGAGCCAAAGGTGAAGCATATATCAGTCCCAAGACAGAAAAAACTTTCTGCTAGGATTTATTTAAAACGTAGATGCAATGGCATTGGATGTACCAGAATGGGTAAAGAATGTTTCTCTTTTTCAGAAGAGCAAAGAGAGACTATAGTTAAGGCTTTCTATGGGACTGGCAGTCTTCAGCTGCAGAGAGAATACATTGTTCGATTTGTGCAACCAGCAGAAGTGAAACAGAGAACAGTGAAAAATCACGCATCAAGGAGATCAATTTCTTTTTTGTACCACTTACCAAGGAATAATAGTCAGCCTATTCCAGTTTGTAAAACCATGTTTCTGAATACCCTCAACATTTCAGATTCTAAGTAAAAGGCAGTCGGCAGGCACTGTTGAGAAGGAGAGGAGAGGAGGGAGGCCAACAAAATTTCTAGAAGAAGGTAAGTAAAGGAGAGAGGCAATTCTGGAGCCCATCAATAGATTTCCGAGAACAGTATCTCATTATATTCGCCAAGATTCCAAGAGAGAGTATCTGCATCTTATTCTTAATAAACAGATAATGTATGAAATGTGAGTATGCCTCACAAGGGGTTTTTGCATCTTATTCAACGTATTGTAACATCCTGAAAACACAAAATATTTCATTTCACAACCCCAAAAAAGACATGTGCGAGATATGTGAAAATTACAGGAAAGGAGATGCAGAAAAAAAGAAAGCACTTGAGGAATTATTTCTTCAACACAAAAGAGAGAAAGAAGCTGTGCGACTAAAGAAAGATAAGGCAAAAACAGAAACTGATAACAGTATAGTAGTGGCAGCATTTGATCTTCAACAGGTTATTTATCTACCACAAACTAATGACAAGTTCTGTAAAAGGAAGTTAGCAAGCTATAATCTGACGGTGTATGAATTGAAAACTAGGGAGTGCCATTGCTTCACGTGGCATGAAGCCCTGGGTAAAAGAGGTTCTTCAGAAATTGGAACACACCTGAAAATTTATTTAGACCATATAAACACTGCTGGGATAAAAGAGGTGATTTTGTTTGCAGATGGATGTCCTGGACAAAATAAGAACTCAATCATTGCAACAATGTTTTTGCACTATATCAGCATATTGGAGGTTTCAATCGAAAAGATCTCATTGCTCTATTTTAAGCCTTATCATGGCCAGAATGAGGGAGACTCAGCACATAGTGCAATCAAAACAGCATTAGACAATGCTGGAGATTTGTATATCCCCTCACAACTTGTTCCAGTTTTCAAACTGGCGAGAAGGAAGAAACCTCATATTGTACACACACCCCAGACTCATGACTTCTTAGATTTTAAGTTACTGTCAAAAGAACTTCGAATCCTCTCCGTTAGATCTGATGATCAAGGAGGGCCAGTGGACTGGACGAAAATGAAAGAGATAATGGTTAAGAAAAAAGAGACCAACAGAATCTTCTTCAAAAGCTGCCACTTGCAAGGGGAGTACATGTCCCTAACTCTGAGGCAACGACATGCACAGAGTGCAGCATTAGACTTTGGTATAACCAATGAGATTTATAAGTTATATTCACAAGCGCCCAAAATTGCCGAAGACAAATATGAAGATATACTGTCGTTATGTGAAGGCGCTTTTCCAGTGATTAGAACATTGGAATATGTGAATTTTTTCAAATCTTTGCCACATCTCTAAAGTGAAGTCACATTTTTATAATTTAAGAAAGGTCAACAGATACTGTTCAGTGTCTGTATAACAGAAGGCTGTGAATCTGATTTATCAAAACCAGTCATAAGGGAATAGGCGAGTTTATTTTTTTAAAATTAAGTGACAATTAAAAAATGTAATTTTGTATTACACAATATTATTTCTGTTATGGCACTGGATTCGAAAGATTCATTTTTTTTAATGTTTCCTCCAAAGAGGACCTATGTGTTAGTTTGAAGCAAGGTAGGCCTAATCAGCCAACTTTTATTCTGCTGAGTATGAAAATACTAACAGGCTACATGAAGACGTGTTCTTTATCCACTAGTCTCAAAGGAATAAGAAGCCTTATTTATTTTCAGCTAAATTTTCAATATGCAGTTAGAAGCATGATTGTTTTTCTTTCAAATTACATAATAAACTTTTTCTGCCTAAAGTAGAATTAATATTACTGTTTTAAAGTCTGCAACCTTGACGTAGCAATTATATTCCCGGAGGTTATGACATCCTCCTGGGACGAGACTTCCTAGCCCCTCAAGTTATTCATTAGGCATGAGTAATTCTCAAGAGCCTCCATTCATTCCACTGCCAGTGCCACCTGAGTACTCTGTGCAGTGGCCCTGTCCATTAAAGCAGATTTCAAATTCCAGTCCAGTGCCAGGCCCTGCCCCAGTGCCAGTGCCATGGCACCCATTAGATCTCCCTCCTGGAGACCCCACAATTGACTCTCAATCTCTGCCAGTGCCACTTGAGTGCACTGGGCAGTGCCAAGCTCCATCCGTCCCGAACGGCGAGCAATCTCCAAATCCTATACCAGTGCCAGAGCATACCCCAGATCTCCATTCGAAAGACACCAATCCAGATCCCCTCTCTTCGCCTCGCTTGGCTCCTCTACCAGTGCTGGTAAGAGAGACATTCTCCTGACCACAACGGAAGATTACCCAAAGGTGGGGCCTTGCAACCCATCCCTGAGCTGGTCATTGCAACTTGTGGCCCCCCACGCCCACCAGAACATCTCCTCTTTCCCAGTCCTCAGCAGATGTGAGTATGAGTAGGGATTCTGCCATACCTCAACTGGCCGATGAACTCAAGCAGCTGCAACGACTTTGGGTAGAGCCTTTAACAAATGCACCTGCTCCAACCATCAAAGAAGCTGACCTGGGTGGCACTACGTTGTCCTACTCAGGCTAGGTTTGACTGATTCCCCCACCAGGGAAAACCATCAACCTAAAATAGGTCCACAGAAGGGAGAGCCGCTGAGCTTCTTTGGCACTAGTGCCACTGGCGCAGTGTCACCCCTCTATCCTACGAGGACCTTGGCACCTCTATCCAGAAGAGGGTGTCAGGTTTCCTCACCTATGCAATTTCTGTATAACTTTGTAATTTATCCTTTTCCTTTCATTATTTTGTTCAATTAATCATATTATTTTACACCAACCAAAGGCTTATATTGTACCTTGTTTCCCACTCTGCCAGTGCAGAATGCAGTTGACAGATATCCCAATTTTGTAAGTCCTATGACTTCACTTTGGGGCCTTTTGGGCTAAAGAACGAACCTAGCCTCTTCCATAAGCTAAGGAATATAATTTCGGCATATTTAATTATCACCTGTTTACAACAATTATTAATTACTTTGTATCTGTCATCTGTTCTTGTGTTATTCTTTTGTGATGAATCTCGAGTCCCAGACTCGCAGTCTGTGTAATTTACACACGTTATACCTCATGTATGTAGATGAGTGCCACAAGGCACCTGTAAGGTTAGTGCCGTGGTGTGGGTATGCCTTATCAGTGACTTCCAAAGTGAGATGCTCCCTTTTATTATGGTTCTTTCCTAGTAATTCATAGCCCCTGGCTTTCATAGCCAGTACTATGTACTGATACATCACATGTACTTATAATATGTGCCCCTGGCACAAGTGTTATAGTGCCCCGAATGGCACTGAGCCGTCGCTCTCAAGTATTGTGGCACCACCTAACAAAACCCATGAATACTTTCATTGTATTGTCTCGTCAAGGTATATTAACTGCATGAACTTGTGACGAAAAGTTTTACTAATAAGTGCATGGTGTATGTTAGGTTCAATTTTATTACCAGTTAAGTAATAATCTAGCTATTTTATATTCGTTAAATGCTGCGTATTTTCAATTCTTAGTAAAATTATTACTGTTGCCAGCAGCGTAAATTAATTCTGCAAAATAGAATAAAAGTGATAAGTGATTTCTTTTGTTTATAATTGACTGATATTTAGCAGAAATATATTTTTGAATAATATACCCCAACGGTTGTGAAGAGAGAAATTATTGCCTGTTTCGATAATGTAATTGTATATATATATATATATATATATATATATATATATATATATATATATATATATATATATATATATATATATATATATATATATATATATATATATATATATATATAATTACATATATGTACATACAGTATATATACATGTAAATCTATACAAGATTTTACATATGTATTCACATACCTATGTGTATTCATTATACATATACACACATGTGTATATATATATATATATATATATATATATATATATATATATATATATATATATATATATATATATATATATATATATATATATACACATATATATACATATATTTATTCATATGCATTTATATACATACATATATTCATATACATATATACATATATAAATTTATAATCATTAAAATGACTCAGACAAGAATGAAAATTAAAAATTACAATTGTTATGAAATGATTAAAAACAAGCACTGAAATACAGAATAGAAGGCACACCTTTATTGCAAGAGGAAAGACAGTCGAGTGACAACGATAGGTATAGAGGCGTGGCAGAGGACTGGGAGTTTAACTGCGGAACAATTTGTTTAATAAATAATGATTCTAGAACCGTTAGCAGTTGGTCATTCGAGGCTGTACCCAATATTTCAAAATCATATTTTATTTTCTACATTTAAGCACATGGTCTCGTATGCTAGAGAATTCAGGGTTCGATAGTTTAACCCCTGTTAATCTGTAGCTAACACCACGATGAGAATCTTTTCTCACCTTCAGCAACCTCCGTGTGCAACCGACATATGTCCCCAGGTCACATCTGGGCAATTGAATTTGTATATTACACCAGAGGTCATTAGTGGGCTTAGCTTATCTTTTTTATTTAAATAGAGAGCCAGTCGTTAAAGGGTTTCTTGGTATTAGCTTTAAATTAATAGCTGGAATATAGCGATTGATGATTTTGTATAATTCTTCATAAAAAGACTTTTTATGTATTAGTGGCAGACTGGCAAAAAATGGTAGTTTTGGAACAGTGGGTATAGCTAATTTTGGCATGAAAACTTTGTTTAAAAATTTGTTAACGTTCTTAAAGAAAAGCTTGGACCGGAAGCAGTTATGAGCAAAATACTTTTGGAGATATATTATTTCCTCATGGAAAGCGATCAATTAGAAGTTGAACTAAAAGCCCTATGTAATAGAGTCGATAATGAATTTAACTTGAAATTAAAAAAGCAGTGACTGTAAAAATTAGATCCCAGACCCGTAAATGTGTATTTTCTAAAAATCGTGGTATTATAACGATTATTACTCCTAAAAACTAAAACATCTAAAAAGGATAGCTTGTTATTATTTTCATGTTCAATGGTAAACTCTATAGTTTGATGTATACCATTAACATGTTCTAAAAAGTTATCTGCATCGCCCCGGCTTCTGAAAAGCAAGAAGGCATCATCAATATACCTTTGGTAAAACAGAGGGCGATATGCCAGCGGACAGTTATCTAGTATGTGATCCTGCAGGGAGCACATGAAGATATTAGCAAAGGTGGGACCGAGAGTAGATCCCATTGCCATCCCATTGTTATGTCTGTAAGACTTACCATTAAAAATGAAGGCAGCGTCCAGCACTGGCAGTTGGAGCAAGGGACGGAGTTCTGTCCTCCGTGGCCGCCTGACCAATTCTAAGAATGAGTGGCTCTCTCCAAGGCCCTTTATAGCTTTGGGAATTACGTTTTCTCTTCCTAGATGGCGTTGAGATCACTCTGCCCACATGGAAATGCAGTAAGCATGGCTGCAATTTCAAAATGGTGGAATGCCCGTGTTCAGCTCACCAGCTGACCTGCTTGGGCGATGATTAGTTCTGATCGGGTCCGCACCAGGAATTAAGGAATTTCCAACACACTTTGAACAAGAAAGAGATTAATGTGGTGAGAGAGGTTATAGAGGCGAATTCGCCTACAGTGAATCACACTAAAATTAATTAATTGCTTAGTCCTTATTTCTTTGACTGCTTGCATGGAAGATGGCATATGAGAGGATACTCTTGATACCTCCCCCACCTTTATGGCTTTACACCCTTAGCCGGGTTGAAATGGCTAAAATTATGTTATCGCAACAGGCACTAATTTCTCTCTTCACAACTGTAGGGGTATATTATTCTAAAAATATAATATTTCTGCTAAATATCAGAAATCACTTATGACTTTTACTCTATTTTGCAGAATTAATTTATGTTGTTGGCAACTAATAATTTTGCCTTCTAAGAACTGAAAATAAGCAGCATTTAACGAGTATAGAATAACTAGGTTATTACTTAATATGAAATAAAATTGAACCTAACATCTAGAGATTAATGTTCTTATACTTGGAATACTCCATGTACTTATTAGTAAACTTTTAGTCACAAGTTCATGAGGTTAATACACCTTGAGGAGGCAATATAACAAAAGTATTCTTGGGCTTTGTTAGGTGTTGCCACAATACTTGAGAGCGACAGCTCAGTGCCATTCGGGGCACTATAAACACTTGTGCCAGGGGCATATATAATTATGTGCAATGTATCAGTACGTAGTACTGGCTATGGAAGCCAGAGGTTACAAATTACTGGGAAAAAACAATAATAAAAGAGAGTATCTCACAATGGGAGTCACTGATAAGGCATATCGACAGCACAGCTAGGTGCCTTGTGTCACTCATCTACATACGTGAGGTATAACTGTGTGTAATGTACACATTTTGCAGGTCTGGGACTCGAGATTAATCACAAAAAGAATAGATGACAGATACAAAGTAATTAATAATTGCTGTAAACAGATGATGATTAAATATGCCAAATTATATTTCTTAGCCTATGGAAATGCCTAGGTTCATTCTTTAGCCCAAAAGGCCTCAAAGTGAAGTGCGTCAGTTGCACTCTACATAGGCAGAAAGGGAACAAGGTAAACTATAAGCCTTTGTGAGGTGTAAAATAATATGAATAAACAAAGTAATGAAAGGGAAAATGTTAAAGAAGAGAATAAATTACAGTTGTAAGGAAATTAAATAGGTGAGGAAACCTAAAACCCTCTTCTGGATAGAAGTACCAAGGTCCTCGTAGGATAGAGGGGTGGCACTGTGGCAAGGTTGGTACTAGTGCCAAAGAAGCTCAGTGGCTCTCCTTTGGCAATCTGGAGCCATCTATGCCCATGATTTTCCTCCATGGACCTGTTTTAGGTTGATGATTTTCCTTGGTAGGGGAACTGGTCGAACCAAGTCTGAGGATGACAATTTAGTGCCACCTGGGTCGGCTTCTTTGATGGCCAGAGCAGGGGCATTCTTTACAGGATCTGCCCCAAGTTGTTGCAGTTGCTTAAGTTCATCAACCAGTTGAGGTATGGCAGAATCCTCACTCATACTCACGTCTGCTGAGGACTGGGGAGAAGAGGAAAATGTTCTGGTGGGTAGGGGATGCCCGCAGGTTTTAATGACCAGCTCAGGCACAGGTGGCTGAGCCGCACCTTTGAGTGAGCTTCCGCTGTGGTCTCTTACCAGCACTGGTAGCTGTAGATTATTTGGGGCTTCTGGCCCCTCAGCGTGAGACATAATCTCCTCTAATACTCAAGTTTCTCACGGGAGAGAGGGAAACACGTGCTTCCTTGATATCTTTATTCCTCTCACAAAAAATTCAAATTTCAAACAGCTTGGGGAGAACCAACAGGTTCCACAGTTCTTTTTTATAGCTTGGGGAGAACCAACAGGTTCCACAGTTCTTTTTTATAATTCCCAGATCACTCGAAAATTCACAATAATGGTATAAACAAGATACAAAACACAATTGGTACATCAATTTACAATTTCAATATAAAAAATAGCAAGAAACTCTGAAAAGAAAGGGCATAAATATGACAGCACAGGGTGTGGGTGTCATGGCACAGGGAATGGGGAAACTTCCAAAGGCATTACCCTAATAAAGGGGAAAACAATATCTGTTTTACAACACAAACACCATATACCTGATTAAACACACTCCACAATTGTCATATAAGTAAAGTTTAGCAATACTCAGTAAATCTACTTAAATTTCCACATATTGATACAGTGTAAACAAATAGGAGCATTCTTTTAGATGCTAAAACGTACATTTTAACAAACGTAAACACAAGATTGAGCGCATTCTTTTGGACAAAAACATACATTTAACATCCTCCCCACCATAGGAGTGTGTCAACACTCCTATCATCACAAGAACCTCCACTACAATCTCATAACCTGAAAATTACAAGTCAAGTTTAACAGGTACTTTAACAGATCTCCCCCTTTGGGTTTTACCTACAGTAGACTCAGTGATTGATTCAACTGGGTCCATGGGATCCCCTACAACTGGATTTTCCTTTATTATTTCATCAGGGAATTACAAACACTTTCCTCACTGATATCTGAAATCTCTAAATTGTATAGGTTTTGAACAGGTCTAGTTACAAATCCACGTTTAGTTTTAACCTTGGCACTTCTCACCATTCCATCCTTTCCAGGGTACAACTCAGTAATAACTCCAAGTGGCCACAGCAGCCTAGGCACTCTTTCTTCCTTTACTATTACAACAGAACCCCTTGTTAAATTACAATTAGCTTTGAACCCCTTTACCATGCAAGGCAGGTTTCTAAGGTACTCGGTTGCCAGATGTTCCAGAATTTCTCCAACTGACTCAGACGCACAGCCTCTCTCACAAACAAATCCTTTGAGGTCACACCTGAGGCAGAGTCATCTGCCAGTTCCACCTGAAAACCTGCTGAACGACCAATAAGAAAATGAGATGGAGTAAGGGGATTAGCAACATCAGGTTCTTCACCTACAAATGTCAAGGGTCTAGAATTGATACATGCCTCCACCTCATGAAGAGTGGTTTCTAATTCACTCCTAGACAATCTCTTAGTGCCCAACGTCTTTCTCAACGCAACCTTCACTGATCTAATGAGGCGTTCCCACCAGCCTCCCCACCAAGGCGCATTAGGTACAATAAACTTCCATTGGGGGGCCATGGGGCCATAATGTTGCTTCAACAGGTTGGAGGCACCCAAAAAGGTTTTAGCATTGTCAGAGTAGAACACAGAAGGTACACCACGTCTAGCCGTAAACCGACGAATTGCCAAATTGCAATCAGTAACCGAGAGAGACTCTGTAAGCTCTAGGTGGACAGCTCTGACAACAGCACAAGTAAAAAGAAGAATATACAACTTCTTGGAGGGGAAATCAACACAAAATAAGGGACCAGCAAAGTCTAGACCTGTAACAGTGAAAGGAGGGGCAGATTTAACTCTTAACTCAGGAAGGGGAGCCACAGGCTGGGAACAGGCCTTGGCTTCACATCTACGACAAGCGACACATTCTCTGCAAACCCTCTTAGCAATCTGACGAAGACGAATGATCCAATAATTGTTTCGCAGAGTGGAAACAAGCACAGCAACACCAGCATGTTTAAGCAATCCATGCTGGAAACGAACCAACAACAAAGCAATGTAAGTACCAGGGACAATGATAGGGTGCTTACTCTCAAAACTCAATTCGGCATTCTCTAAGCGCCCCTTTATTCTCAGCAACCCTTCCTCATCTAGATAAGGATCAAGTTTGACCAAAGGGGACCCCTTAGGGAGGGGTTGAGACAAAAGGGGACCCCTTAGGGAGGGGTTGAGACAAAGCCAGAACATTTATTTCTCTTGCAAAGGCCTCCCTTTGAGCACAGTAAAGCAGTTTGACCTTGGCTTTCATCAATTGTCCATAAGTCAAGGGACCACCAGCTTTAAGGGATGAAGCTTTACAATTACCAACAAATCTTAACACCCAACCTACTATATTGAGTGCCTTCGGAAAGGAGCTCCATCGGGAAAGCTCAAACAAGGGCTGATCAGACTCAACAGCAACACAAACAATGTCTGTTTCACATTGCTCTTCTCGTGGGAATCCCTCTCTCAGCATCTTCCTTAAGTAGGAGAGATGAGGTGCGGAGCCAAGAAGGACCCACTAACCAAACATCAGACTGTGTGAGTTGCTCCGCATAAACACCTCTCGATATCAGGTCTGCGGGGTTGTCTTTTCCAGGACAATGTTGCCAACAAGATGGTGGAGTCAATCCTTGAATTTCCACAACTCTGTTGGCTACAAAGGTTTTCCATCTATTCGGTTCTCCTTTAATCCACGCTAGAACAACAGTGGAATCAGTCCAACACCGAACTGAAACCTCCTGGACCAGCCGCAACGCAGACTTCACAAATACAACCAGTCTAGCACACAATAAGGCACCAAGTAATTCTAGCCTAGGGAGGGAAACTTTCTTTATAGGGGCTACCTTACCTCTAGCAGCAATCAATGTTACCTTGAAATGACCCTTTTCTGGCACTCTCACATACACACAAGCACCGTACCCCCTTTCCGAAGCATCACCAAAGGCATGAAGTTCAATAGCAGGGAGATCTCTCCAGGACAATTCTGAAAATAAGTAACGA
Source organism: Macrobrachium rosenbergii (assembly GCF_040412425.1). NCBI lineage: Eukaryota > Metazoa > Arthropoda > Malacostraca > Decapoda > Palaemonidae > Macrobrachium > Macrobrachium rosenbergii. The sequence goes on along the minus strand of NC_089781.1, from coordinate 50,198,461 downwards.
TTAATTCTCAATGATTCAAGTACAGAAAGTCCTACTACCCACAACTTAACTCTGCCTTGCATAGCCTCAGGTAATGGTTCATCCCAATCTAGACCTAATCTCCAGATTTCTTGGAATAGTATTTTTGCATGCATAACAAAGGGACATATGAACCCCAAGGGGTCAAAACATCGAGCAATTAGGCTTAACACATTTCTTTTAGTACAAATAATATCCCCAAAGGGATCTACATTCTCTACCTTAAATGTAAAACAGTCTGAGGAGGAATCCCAGTGTAAGCCTAACACCTTTACACCTTCTACAATAGAATCTTCTGTCATGGGCAAGGTTTTATAATTAGAAGTACACTTTGATAGGGACATACCAGCCTTCTTCAACATACCACAGGCTTCATCAAATCTTGCACAGGCCTCAGCAGGGCTATCAGCCCCAGAAAGCCAGTCATCAACATACAGATTCTCAAGCAATTCAGAAACCACCTCTGAGGGAGGGTATTTCTTTAAATGAAATTTCAAAGTGGCATTCAACAAAAAGGGACTACTCTTATTTCCAAAGGGTACTCTTACAAAACGGAAATGTTTTACAATATCCTTTTTCTTCAACAAAAACCTGTGAACATCACAGTCCTCCCTCCTCACCTTAATTTGAAGGAAAGCCTTTGTAATATCAGCAGTTAAGGCCACCTTCCATCTTCTAAACCTCAGTAAAACTTCTACTAAATCAGGGTTTAAGGAAGGACCACTTTCTAAACAGTCATTTAGGGACACACCATTACTGCCACGAGCTGACCCATCAAACACAGGCCTGATTTGGTGGAGATACTCGCCTCCGCACTACAGGTCTATGAGGCAAATAGAACACTGGGTACCCACCCTCCAACTGATGGGGTGGGATCTCTTCTATAATACCTTCCTTTTCATACTCTTCAAACACTGTATAATATTGTTCCTGCAGACCAGGGTCCCTATCTAACTTACAACTCAGATTATCCAATCTTCTCAAGGCATGGTGTTTGTTATCAAGTAACTTTAACTTTACAGACTCTGATTTCCAGGGAAGGGCCACCTCATAACGGCCTTCCTTGTAACTTACCAATTTCTCAAATTGCACCAGAATAGGGTCAGGCTTAATAGTGTCAGAACGTGTCTCCTGGGCTTGAATACCTACAGATTCTAAATCCCAAAAGTTACTCAAGCTATCTTCCTGAAAATTAGAAAATGTTAACAGTTGCACACCTACATCACAGTTATCTTTGGACCTAATTGAGGATCCAGACAAAACCCAACCAAAAACAGTCTCCTGGGCTACAAGCCCTTCATGACACACAATTTTGTTAGGGAGCATCAGCTTCCAATACAAATCTAATCCAATCAACATATCCACCTGTATCTTTCGGTTGGATCCATACTCATCAGCTAGGTTAAGATGCGCAAAAGGCTCTAAGCACTTAGGATCCACTTTGGTCCTACATAAAGGGGACAAATTACATTAATCTCAGCTACCTTAAAGCTATATTTGTGGTTATTAGCCCCTAAACTCATCACTTCATAAATGCTACACAAATCTGCCTTGGAGGCCTTACCTCCCCAAAGGCAGAAAATGATAATACTCAGAGGTCAGCCACTTGGGCCTGACCCTTTGACCAAGTCCTGGAAATGTAGGATCGATCCGATCCTGTATCAAACATTACAGTTGCAGATATTATACCCTGATAGCCTACACCCTTTATCTTTGCTGTTTGTAATACACAACACAGCTTAATAGCCCTAGCCCTTGACTCACAAGGAGCCACTCCCACATGTGTAACAGATTCACTCTCCCCCCGCACCCTTTCTCCTTCAGGGGTTTTCTCACTAGCTGTTACAGGGGTTATCGCTTCGGACTTACGACAAATAAGTGCGTGGTGATGGCCACCCTTGCACTTTGAACACCTGGCCCAGCAACCCCTTGCATAATGGCCAGGAGATAAACACTTAAAACACAGTCGCTTTCCACGAATGGCTTTTTCTCTTTCATGAAGAGAGAGCTTCACTATACCAAAACACTTATCACTAGGATGCAGCTTTCCACAGAATGCACACTGCTGCTTAGAGGCACTATCTTCTGATGAAGTTTGAAGGGCTGAGGCAGAACCCTGGATGAGCTTTTTCTGCCTTTTTTCCACGCCGGGATCCTCAATCTTTCGGTGGTTCAGCCCCTGAAGGACCTCAGCCCTTTCTCGCCCCTCAACTTCACATTGTAGGAATTCCAGCAGCCCTTTAAGGTCTCCTTCCTCTTGTTGACTTCGAGACCACTCCAGTCTAATCTCGTGGGGGAGTAGGGACAAGATCATGGGCGCCAATACCAGCCCATATTGGTCCCCTCCTACCCCAAGAGCCTCCAAACTGCGAACGTGGGCTATCACATCGTCTTGCAACTTCCGCAACGCCGAGAGTTGATTGTCGTATTTCGATCTCCTTGACAACGCAAACTGCATTAGGTCCTGAATGTGGGCGGAAATTATCTTGTTTGGTTTGGCATACCTCTCTTTTAACAGTTCACATGCTGATTTATAATTAGCTGCCCTGTATAACTCTTCTCGCCTCACCCTCCAACACAGAGCGCAGGTACATAAATTTGTTAACAGGAGGCATAGGCTTGTCATCAACAATACCCTTAAACTGATCCCAGAAAGGCATCCACTCAGTTATTTTCCCGCCAAATTTTAATAACTCAAGCTTAGGCAATTTCACACTATGTGCTTCACTACTAGGCTCACTTGCAGAAATTATACTGCCTTCAGTAGCCCTACTATTCAAGTTCACAAGTCTACCATTACCTAACCTTTCTGAAACTTCTGCAGCAGCAATGCGTGTTTGGTCTACCTCACTGAGGAAATCGTCGGCTTCATAGACTAACCTTTTGACTTCTTCAGGATTTTCGATCAAGTCTTGCATGGCATCATCTAGTTCAACCCACTTGGACTTACGGTGGTCGAATTCGTCTACTAGGCTAGTCAACTCATGCCAGCTTGGTTGGCCTTGTAGAACTCCACTTAATTTTCTCGCAGCACAACGCAGCCATGTTTCAGCTCTGACTTTCTTCAATTTAAGACTTCTCAGTTTCATCAAAATGTCAGGAAATCCGGGAAAATCTTCGTCACTTTCTTCTGATCCCGGGTTCTGGGCACCATGTAGATTATTTGGGGCTTCTGGCCCCTCAGCGTGAGACATAATCTCCTCTAATACTCAAGTTTCTCACGGGAGAGAGGGAAACGCGTGCTTCCTTGATATCTTTATTCCTCTCACAAAAAATTCAAATTTCAAACAGCTTGGGGAGAACCAATAGGTTCCACAGTTCTTTTTTATAATTCCCAGATCACTCGAAAATTCATAATAATGGTATAAACAAGATACAAAACACAATTGGTACATCAATTTACAATTTCAATATAAAAAATAGCAAGAAACTCTGAAAAGAAAGGGCATAAATATGACAGCACAGGGTGTGGGTGTCATGGCACAGGGAATGGGGAAACTTCCAAAGGCATTACCCTAATAAAGGGGAAAACAATATTTGTTTTACAACACAAACACCATATACCTGATTAAACACACTCCACAATTGTCATATAAGTAAAGTTTAGCAATACTCAGTAAATCTACTTAAATTTTCACATATTGATACAATGTAAACAAATAGGGAGCATTCTTTTAGATGCTAAAACGTACATTTTAACAAACGTAAACACAAGATCGAGAGCATTCTTTTGGACAAAAACATACATTTAACATCAGCGAAGCCAAGCCGGGCGAAGAGGGGATCCGAAGTGGGATCTCTTGAATGGAGATCTGGGGCGTGCTCTGGCACTGGCACTAAGGCAGGGTCAGGCGCTGGTATAGGATTTGGAGATTGTTCGCCGTTCAGGATGGATGGAGCTTGGCACTGCTCAGTGCACTCAAGTGGCACTGGCAGTGATTGAGAGTCAATTTTGGGATCTCTGGAAGGGAGATCTATTGGGTGCCTTGGCACTGGCACTGGTGCAGGGCCTGGCACAGGATTGGGCTTTGAAATCTGCTTGAATGGAGGGGACCACTGCTCAGAGTACTCAGGCGGCACTGGCAGTGGAATGAATGGAGGCTCTTGAGAAGTACTCATGCCTAATGAATGACTTGAGGGGCTTGGAAACCCAGATTGTTGTATTTTTGATGGCGACTGGAAGTCTTGTCGCAGGAGGAGGTCATAACCTCCAGGAATGTAGCTTGCTACTGCAAAGTTGCAGATTTTCAATTTATGAGGTCCCTCTGACTCATCAACTGAACAGTAGGAAATATTTTAAATTGATTGATACCCCCAATGACAAGTTTACGTGGGTTATTGTTAGCTCCATAGGGAACCTTGTCTTTCCTTATGAGGGAAATTTGTGCACCAGAGTCATCAAATGCCCTGACCTGGCATGTGCGGTAGCTACCTTGAGGAGGTGCCACATATACGAGACCTTTGGCTGGAGGGCCCAAAGACTTAAAATTTGTAACTGCCAAAGCCATGGCAGATGTACTTGACTTATTAGGGCATTTTGCTCTTTGGGTGAATTGCCCATAAACCTTGCAAGTGGGGCAATAACTCCTGCCATAATCTTTGCTTGGCACTGCCCCATTGGCCCTTCACTTTTTGTCCAAGAGCCAGATTGGGCTCATTGGGGCAATGTCCATTCGAGGACTTAGAAGGACTTTCTGGCTGAGCCCCAGCCTTGAAATGGCGCTGTTCAGTGGGGTGCCCTATTCTTTTGCAGTATGCACACACTGGTTTCCTTTGAGAGGGTGCTGAGAGTTGGATGAAGCAGGCGAGGAGGGATATAATTTTCAGCCATGGGAACTAAGATGAGGATGATTGGTGTCCTAGGTGTCAACCCAGCGACAGCACTCAACCACCATCTTCGGCACCTTATCACATAGATATGTGGCGGGACGTAAAATAAGAAGTCCTTGAGGTGGAAGAGTTTGAGGATGTCCTTCACACTAGTGTCTTTGAGAGATTCTAGCCATTGTTTTAAGGCCTGGGTCTTTTTGAAGATCCACTCGGTCCAGGTTTGGCCTGATTCTTTCGTCATATTTCTCCACCTTATCCTCCAATGGTCGGGTGTTATTTCAAAAGCTTTTATAATGGCTTGGCGGACAAGGGCAAGATTTCCTTGATCCTCAGGAGGGAGAGCATTGAAGGCAATGACAGGAAAGGTGTCGTCCCAGGATCAGAAACACTTCTTCAGTAGAGGGCTGACAGGTCATCAGGACCTTTTCAATGTGGTCGAGCCAGGCTTCAGGCTCAGCTTCGTCCCATTTCCTTATGAGGGAGCCTACACTGCTGAGGGTTGAATGTGGAGAGGGCGTTGTGGTGTTGCGCACTCCTTGAGCTCCCATTGCAAACTGATGAGCTCTTCTTTCTCCTTCTCCTGTCATTCTTTCTCTTTCTCCTGCTGTTCTTCCTCCTGTCGTTCTTTCTCTTTCTCCTGTCATTCTGCCTCTTCTCATTTCTCCTGGGCTATTCTTTCTTTCTCTTTGTCCTGCCATTCTGCTTCTTTTCGTTTCTGCCAGGCTATTCTTTCTCTTTCTCCTGCTGTTCTGCCTCTTCTTGTTTCTGCAGGGCTATTCTTTCTCTTTTGCCTGCTGTTCTGCCTCTTCTCGTTTCTGCCAGGCTATTCTTTCTCTTTCTCCTGCTGTTCTGCCTCTTCTCGTTTCTGCAGGGCTATTCTTTCTGCTTCTTCTCGTTTCTCCTGGGCTATTCTTTCTGCCCGTCTTTCTGCCTTGGCATCGTCTACTCTCTCTTGGACCCAGTCCCTAAGGGCTTGTCCTGACAGTCCCATGTCCTTTCCAGCGGACATGTAGAACTTGAAGCGCTCATTTTGCTGGGCTCTGGATGTCGTAGACATCTTGAGATAACGCTTATATGGGTGTGACCCTTTAGATTATCAATATGTCTGAAAAGACTCAAATTTCAGGGTGTCTGAAATGACTCAAGTTTGTTCGTGCTGACCTGTTTTCAGTATGCCTCAAAAACTTAGTTTGTTTGTGATGAACGAATTTTAATATGTCAGAATAAGACTTAGTTTGTTCATGTTGAACAGATTTTAGTATGTCTGAATGAGACTTAGTTTGTTCGTGTTGATTGAATTTTAATATGCCTGATTAAGACTTAGTTTGTTTCTTGATGAATGAGTTTTAATGTCTGAATAAGACTTAGTTTGTTTGTGATGAACGAATTTTAATATGTCTCAAAAGACATAATTTGGATTTTATGTCACGCACAGACTTGGCCAGCTATAGTGTTGAACGCGGTTAATTGGGTTCATGAGAACTTAGGGTTTGTGCTAAATGAGCGATTTGGGGGTTTCATAAGACTCAAGATTGTTCTAATGAACTAGAATAAGCAGTCCCATGAGGGCTTGAATTTTTTTGAAGTACACGAATTTAAAGTCTCTGAATGGACTTGGGTTTGTATGTCTAAGAAGACTTAAGGTTGTTCTAATGAACTGGAATAAGCAGTCCCATAAGGACTTGGATTTGTGTGAAGTACATGAATATAAAGTCTTGAAATGGACTTGGAATTTATTGTCTAAGAAGACTTAAGGTTGTTCTAATGAACTGGAATAAGCATTCCCATAAGGACTTGGATTTTTAGCACAAGGTTTAACGCAAGCCTTAAATAATGATTTGCAGAGAATTGACAGAGCTGGCTGAATTATAATAACAGGCTTACATAGAATCAGATACCGCTTAATATGCTTTTGAATCTTTACTTTCTCACATAGTCACAGTGCCTGAATGAATGTTTATGCTGGTGTCGCAGCAAATATTATAAAATAGCTCTGGGCAAATAGGAAGCGGTAGCTTCGAAAAATTCACAGTTGAATGTGTAAATGAATGATTATGCTGGCGGCTCAGCAAGTGTTATAAATTGCTCTAGGCATATAAGGAACTGTTACTCCTAAATATATGTGACTAAATGCGAGAGAAACAATGTAGCTGGCTTCTCGGCCAAGAGAGGAGAAAAAAAGGCATAAAATGTGACGAGAAAGGAATGTGCTTATTTCGAAAGTGCGATATTATAACTCTGTGGAATATGAATATGACGAGTGCAAAAAGAATATATAGTTTACCATGCACACTTAAATTTTCTGCCAACGAAACCTCATGTGCTTAAGGGAAAAGGAAAGCAAAAATTATTTACTGTATTCTAGAGACCTGATTAAGCACGGAGTGGCTTGTTTACTTTAGTGATCCCATGGGACGGGGCAGTTCAGCATGTGTGTGTGAAGAGAAACAACTAACAAATACAGTGAACAAATACAACACACTCTCAGCTTAGCTGGCACCTGGCCAAACGAAGCTTTGCGCAAATTTCAATGAGATGACCGAAAAATTTTGGAAGATTTTCCTCTCGTCTGGGGGAATGCATGAGCTGGTGCTTCCTTTATTCTCACGGTTTGTTTCCTGGAATTTGAATGGAAAGGACTTTACCATGTGTGTTTCTTTTATAGAGTAATTTATACAAATGCAAGTACTAACCAAGATTTTCAGTTCGCGTTGCCTGAACAAACTTGACTTGTGAGATTTATTCAATAAGGACGAAATACCTTTCTCACACACACACACACACACACACACACACACACACACACACACACACACACAGAGAGAGAGAGAGAGAGAGAGAGAGAGAGAGAGAGAGAGAGAGAGAGAGAGAGAGAGAGAGAGAGAGAGAGAGCTCTATTTCAGCCACGATTTTGTTCGTACCTAACAAAAAATACATCACTTGTGCGCTTATAGGGGAATTTACACCAATTAAGAAGGTTCGTTTCTTGTCTCGCATTCAGCTCTTAGCGAGGCTATTTAGCTGATAACTGCATATTGCAAAAAGGGGTAAGGACTCAATCTGTGATGTTCCAGATTGCAAGATCTCAGGTAATTTGGTCGCCAGTGTTGTATTTTTAAAAGAATAATGGGGTATACTAGGATGATATGCAACTTACCTTAATTACCACAAATTACTACAAAAATCTGGACTCTGCCCTCGAGGACAGCTAAAATTACAAACAACAAAATACGGCTGAAGGCCTACTTCAGGAGGGGAATGATTAGATAAACTCTGGGGTTTAACTTAATTCATTATATATTTACAAAAGAAAACACATCAGAAGAATGGTAGTGTAATTCTGGCGTAATAAGGCGAGAGAAAATGACGGGGAATTTCCTGGAGGGAATACAGTGGGTTGCCTGCTTTAAAAGGCATTGAAAATGAGGTAGTGTGGGCCACTACGCACACAAGATGATATGCAGGTCCACGGCTGAATACAGTAAACCCTGGTATTCATGGTGGATGAGTACCACACCCCTCGGGAATAGCCAAAACCAGCGAATACTTAGAACCCTTCTAAAAACACTTAGAACTACCTATTTTGATAGTTCAAACACACAAAAAAACACTAAAAATGCTTATACGGGTATTATCCTACTTACGATGGGGTTAGTTGCCAAAAAACCCATCATTTGTTGGAAAAAACGTATCTCGATTATAGCCTAGCCTATGCTAGGGTATTCAGTACCATATATACATACATGGTAGCCTAGCTTACACTATAAAGTATACTCTATACATACATGGTATAGCAATTATTAATATCAGCTAATTCTGGAGGTTCATGCAGAGTGACTTATGATAATTCAATACAAAGAGAAATTGAATAACAAATAAGAATTAGCTTAGCCTTCACTATATCGTATACATGTACGGTAGCATAGCCTACATTATACCGTACTTTGCATACATGGTATAGCAGTTATTAATATCAGCTAATTCTGGAGGTTCATGCAGAGTGACTTATGATAATTCAATACAAAGAGAAATTGAATAACAAATAAGAATTAGCTTAGCCTTCACTATATCGTATACATGTACGGTAGCATAGCCTACATTATACCGTACTTTGCATTCACATATCGTATTATACAAACATCAACATAATGAATATGTATCTTTTCCATGGACCTTTTAAAATGTTATGCCTTAATTCATTGTATCCAATAATATTGTATATATTCTCATATTGAAATTGTATTATAAATTGCGATCATAGCGGTCAATGTTTTGGTTTGGAAATCATTTACACAGTGTTTATTTCGCCATATTTAACCAAGACCACTTTATTTAACTCAGTTCAGAGCATTTTTCTTGCTTCTAGTTAGCTTAAATGAACCTCTAGATACTTTATTTATATGGGGCAAGGTTATTTTTCGTTATACGAAGTGTTTTTAAGTCGAAATATAACTTAAATATGTCTTGTTGTGAAATTAATTTTACTCTTTTTTCATTAATAGATGAAGTTAGCCGTTTGGGGGCGTTTGTTTTGTGTAAAAAAAAATAAAGATTCCGTTCGCTATTTTCACTTGATTTCATCAAAATACGAGCTTTACATATTTATCATTTATCGGCGTAAAAATAGCAGTAATGTGTTCTTTCATGCCCACTAGTTTTGATTGGAATGATTTCTCTCCAATTTTAATTACAGTCGAGTATCATCCATGTTGCCAATGCTTGATAATTTATAGTCATTAGCAGCTTAAACATTGTTTTCTCAGCTTCAGCTACAACTTGCAGTTTAAATTTAGCAGTATATTTCCTTGCCGATCTTTTATCCATACCGAATAAGGATATAATGTAAAGTATATCAGTCCTATGCTACTTAATGTCATTTGCACTATAACCTACGGTAATTGTGCATTACCGTATGATGGTTGAAATACAAGCTAAAGACTGTTATTCAATTTGGTGAAGCAAAACAAGAGTTTCTTGATCGGTTGTTTATGGCTGTACGCAATACACGAGTATAACATTACTAACAATACCCATATCACTCTCTTTTACTTTTTTAACTAGAAGATGGGATAAAGAGATGGAGGAAAAGAAGTTGGTGTGTTGTAATATGGTCTCTCTTGCTGCCTGATTGTACACTGCTGCCTGCACTTGCGAGAAATTAAAAAATATTTTATAAATATTGTCGTATCGGTATTAATTGCTTACCCCATTGCAAAATCGAATTATCGTAACTCGAGCGCTACCTGATTATTTTAATAAGTTTTATCACAAAAAGTGCATTTAGTCATGAAAATGAGATGACAGTACAGTAATTAGTGAATATTTCTTGGTGAAAAATACCGTGAACGGGTGAATTTTCAGCGAATAATGAGTATAGATGTTCCATAGACAAATCCGCGAATAGATGAGTCCGTGAACCATGAGACCACAAATACGGGAGGTTTACTGTGCTTCCAATCTGCAATCGAAACACTTATGGTTACTTAACCAAAACTAGCACCGTAATGAAGGACTCTAGGAATTGCATAGAAGATGCCTAGACTGAACTCAATTCCAGTGACTCGAATATCATACGATTAAGTTACACTTCTCGTAAATGCTTTGCAAATTAAACAGCACAAAATATAGAAAGCAATACAGGTCTCACTGTAGGTATATCGACTATGAAAAGAAAAGAGAATTGTTGAAGGCGAATAGGGAACGTGACTAACGAAAAACCCAAAATCCTGGTACTTTACCTTTCTTAGGACCTGAAGTTCTCTTCATATGAGGGGGCAGGGGGCTGGGGGAACTGCCCCCAAGACTCAACTTCCCCCCCCTCACACCCCCAAGCCCAAAGAAGTAACAGCAGTGGGTTTTCCATTATTCCTATTTTCCATTATTCCTACCAAAATTCAGATGTGTCACCACATTGTTATATCTATCTATCTATCTATCTACCTGTCTATCTACCTATCTATCTATCTGTCTGATTGTCTCTGTCTATCTATCTATCTATCTATCTATATTTCCCTATCACACACAATGTTTGTTTGTCTTCCTATTTTACTGAAATACCCTGCTCATGTGGCTTCAAAAAGCACATAAAATAGCTCAAAATCTAGAAACCCCCTGCTGGTTAGGCTTGCTTCGCTCACCAAACCATCTTTGCCCTCCCCCCCCCCTGCCAACAAAAATCTGAAAGACTCCCCTGATGAGGGGCCAGCGAGAGGGAGGGCAAGTGAATTAAGTCACAACAAAAGTTATTTTGGATACTGCCTGCCACATGTTGGAAGTAGGTAGTTTAATGGAGCAAGGGACAGAGTTCTGTCATCCGTGGCTGCCGACCAAGGCCCTTTATAGATTTGGGAATTACGTTTTCTCTTCCTAGATGGCGTTGTGATCACTCTGCCCACATGGAAATGCGGGCAGCATGGCTGCAATTTCAAAATGGCGGAATGCACATGTGCAGCCCACCAGCTGACCTGCTTGGGTGATGAGTGGTTCTGATTGAGCCTGCACCTGGAATTAAGGAATTTCCGACAGCATTTTGGACAAGAAAGATATTAAAGTGCTTTTCCCCCTAAAGGCAGTGGTGAGAGAGGTTTTAGAGGCGAATTTGCGCACAATGAATCATACTAAACTGAATGAATCATACTAAATTGATGAATTAACTGCTTACTCCTTTTCCCTTTGACCTATTGCATGTAAGATGGCATATGACATACTCTTGAATACTCTTGATAATATATATATATATATATATATATATATATATATATATATATATATATATATATATATATATATATATGTGTGTGTGTGTGTGTGTGTGTGTGTATTTATATGTATGTATATATATGTGTACTGTATGTGTATTTATATACAGGGTATATGTATATATATGTATATATACTGTATACATGTATGTATATATGTATATAATATATATATATATATATATATATATATATATATATATATATATATATATATATATATGTATATAATATATATATATGTATATAATATATATATATATATATATATATATATATATATATATATATATATATATATATATATATATATATATATATATATATATATATATTGTTACAACTTGACTTATTTGTATTTGTTTTCAGTATGAGATGCGGGTCATCCAATAGATGGCAGTGTAGGTGTGATTGGGGAGTGTAATGTTATTGTATTTTTCCTCCTTGTTTTCTAAAAAGAGTAAAGTTCTGTTGTTTTGATCCTTTAAAAGTTTACTTGGCTACTTAGTCTCGTACGTACCAGTGTGTCTCCTGGAATTGTATTGACAAGTTGTGAATTATACTAACTAATATTACAATGCAACATATATACAAGTATACATGTCAAATTGCAAACTGCAAGTCGCAAAACATATACATATTTATACATATGCATATAAATATATATACATTTATATATACATACAAATACATATGTGTATATATACATGTATATATATATATATTTGTCTATATATGTACATATGTATACACAGGGTGTTTCGAAATTAAAGCCCCCCCCCTCTACAGCATAAACTAAAATTGATATGGACAAAAACTAAAGTAATTCAGAAGAGGTATTTAAGTTTCTCTCTGACTATTTAATATTTTGTGTGGCCTCCATCTGCCTGTACCACAGCCTGCATTTTTGAGGGGTATGATTTCAGCAAATTGCAAAAAAGCTGAGACTCAAACTCCATTTCCCTGAGCACTTCGGTCATCTCTCTTCGCAGGTCGTCAAGGCTTGGTATAACATCATAGTTCACTGTGCGCGCTTCAACACGATCCTTTAAGATACTACCAATGTTTTCACACTCATTAAGGTCAGGGGAGCTACCTGGAAATTCACTTGACAAGAAGAAATCGATACCACTGTTTCGAAGCAGCTCCTGTGTCTGAAGAGCCTTGAAACATGGTGCCTTATCATGCAAAAATGTGACTTCAACAGATAACACATTTTCAGGATCTTTGAGGAAAGGAAATACTCCACCAGTAAGCACAGTTTCTCTGAAGTATTCGCCATTCCATGACTGTCCTTTTTCTTTGATGATCCACATTAACCATTTGGCTGTGAAACAGAGAAAAATTCCCAAACATTCAGGAAATTTCACAACTTGGCGATAGCGCATGTCATCGCTGATATCATCCAACTTTGCAGCCCAAATGATGTCATTTTTATGATTTGGCTTCCCAACTGTGTAAATGAAGAATTCATCTGATGCAGCGACATGAGAAAGCCAGCTTCATCCCAATCTTTAAGAAATGAACCACAAAACCATGCACAGTCTTCTCTCTGTTGCTGAGTGATGTTGGGCTTGCTGATAACATGAAATGGCTTGATACCAGATTTTTTTCAACTCACGATATACAGCACTATAACTTCTTCCCCTTTTTGTTTCTAGATCAAGTGTCAATTTACGTAAAGACTTTCTTGGTCTACCCACTGCCCCAGCTATGATGTCTTTTGACTCCTGAAAAAGGATTTTAAGCCTTCCAAGATTCTCACTCTTTTCGCGATGACAGTCATATGGATTTTTGTTCCAATTTCTTTTAATAAAGGATTCATCTCTTTTAATGTATTTAGCTATCCAGAAACATGAAATGAAGGATGCGCCAGAATCCTTGGCCTCTCTGAAGGCTATAGCCCGGATTCGGTCAATCCGTCTGATTTCCTCCGAGTCATTAGCCATGGCTGTATCTATGTCACTCAGTCTGAAAATACAAGAAATGTAAAATGAAAAATAGCGTAACAGAAACTTAAAATAATGTATTTGGAGATAGGCTATAGCAGAAAACTTCATAACTTTCCATTTGTTCTGTGGAGGGGGCTCTAATTTCAAAACACTCAGTATATATATATTTACAGTATATATATATATATATATATATATATATATATATATATATATATATATATATATATATATATATATATATATATATATATGTGTGTGTATATATATATTATATATATATATATATATATACATATATACACTCGATCTTATATATATATATTATATATAATGCGCGAATTCACACACACAACTAAACTTTTCACTGGAACCTAACTAATGGGCATACGCGATTTTTCCCGGACACATGAAATTCTCGAGAAACCCTGCAGAAGTGGGTGTTTAATTTTTGAAGTAATTTACAAGTTTTCATGCTTTTATGTGTAAAATCTGTATGAAAAATGCATTTCATTCTTTTATGTGTGAAATCTGTATGAAAAATGCACTTCATGTTATGTGTAAAATCTCTATGAAAAATGCATTTCATGTTTTAATGTGCAAAATCTATATGAAAAATGCATTTCATGCTTTCATGTGTAAAATCTCTATGAAAAATGCATTTCATGCTTTCATGTGTAAAATCTGTATCGAAAATGTATTATTTTTATTTTTGTACATGCATAAATATGATGCAAAGGTAATTTCAGCTCATTCGCTTAGTGTACTTTTACAAGATGTGATACCCATTTGCAAAGTTACTGCACTTTTCAAAGATGATACCCCTGCAGAAAATGCTTGTTTAATGTTTGAAGTAAATTTAAGTTTTCATGTTTTTAACTGTAAAATTGATATGGAAAATTTATATTTATATTTCTGTACATAAATATCATACAAGTATTATGTCCATTTGCAAAGTCTTTGTCACAAGGACTTTACATGACCTTGAGATGAGGTTGTTTGATAAAATGAATTCGTTAATGTAATATCAGAGATGTAAGTAAGAGTTGTATAAGTGTCATTCTTTGAAAATTACTCTGTTCACTTCGGAGAAAAGTGCCGGTGCAATCTGTATGTGCATGTAATTACAGCACGTTCAGTTGGTGTACTTTTACAAGATGTGATACCCTTAGTTACTGCATTTTTCAAAGATGATAGCCCTGTAGAAAGTGTGTTTAATTTTTAAGTTTTTCGTGTTTTTAGGTGTAAAATCAGAATGAAAATTTGTATTTATATATCTCTAATAAATACGATACAAAAGCAGTACAGTTACTTTATTACAGTATCTCTCTCTCTCTCTCTCTCTCTCTCTCTCTCTCTCTCTCTCTCTCTCTCTCTCTCTCTCTCATTCGTAGTTAGCGCTCAAACATACTTTTACAACTTATTATTTCTCTGGTACGTCATTACCTGTACAGTATATAATTTTAAATTGATTGAATTTTACCTGTACTATACTACCTTCTACGAACATTATGTACATGTTTTCGATGTTTTATGGAATTGTACTTTTGTTGACTGTGACGTTTTGCCTAGTGACGCAAAGAAAACGGCTTTTACTCTAAGTGACAAAGAAAACGGCATCCCATGAATTAGGGGTAACATTAGTATACGTATGCACCTACTGTAAATGCGCTATTATGAAACTTTGCAGTACTCAATTTTTATGTCAACCATTTACTGTATTCCTTTTTTAAGGGTAATAAGCTAAATTTTAAATAAAATTACACTAACTTTAGTTCATTTAAAAGTTAGCTTAATACTTTGGGAGCATGGTTAGGTTCATATTTAGTACTTAAACCCTGGAAATAAACATTTATTAGCATTTTTAAAGACCATGCCAAACTTACATGAAAATTCACCTTGCACGAGGGGCTCCGGAACCTAACCTCGTATAATATTTTAGGTATGACTGCATATATATATATATATATATATATATATATATATATATATATATATATATATATATATATACACATACATACATACATACATACATACATACATATACATACAGGGTGCGGCCTAAGTAACGCCTTTTATTTAAGTGGAACAAAATTAAAGCCTTTTTAATTATCCTTTATTTTTTCGAACATGAACGTATTGCCACAGGTTAATAGATTAATATATTAACAAAATTAATATAATGCTTATTCGGTTTAATAATGTTCAATACAAATACTAACTGCTAACTCTGCAGAAAGACGCCTACTGGATTTTTGATGAGCACGCTGCAACGATTCTTGTAGTTCATTGGACTTTTCTAAGCTTGTTGCAACAATTGGCCTACCCGCTCTTTGAGCATCACTTACACTTCCTGTGGATTCAGATTTTCTAATCAAGCTTGTGATATTTTGGCTTTGCACCCTTGGGATGTTAAATTCAGCTGATAACAATCTTGCGGTTTCAGCACCATTTTTATTGTTTTGATAGTACAATTGAATTGCTTTTACTCTCTGTTCCTTTGTTAATCTCATGGTTGTATAAAATATCTGAAAAAATTAAGATTTAGCAAATTAATTAAAGAAAATAATAACGAAAATATACATTATAAGATATAAAATTAAAAAGGGCGTTACTTATGCCGCACCCGGTATATATATGTATATCATATATGTATGCATAAATATACATACATATACTGTTACAAACATACCCTGGATACTTGATTCTGGATGGCAACAGATAATCGCAGGGAGTGCTTTACATTATCAAAAATCTGCTCTATTTCATTAAAATATCTGACTAAATAGACTGATTAAGGCAACTCCATAGACAAATAAATCAAGGGAAAATCTGTGGCTTAGGGCCTTCTTCATGTGAGGGAAGATCACTTAAACTCAAGGGTTCTCTTAATTATGTTTACATAATCACAGCTCAGAAGAATGACAAATTAATAAGGGCCTGCTAAATGAATGAATCCTACATAGGAGAAATATTCTACACTGATGATGTCTTCATAACAGGAAACATTGTAGAGGGGTAGAAGGCGTGGCATAAGGCCACTGCACATGGGATAGAACTGAGTGGTTCCACAGCCAGGGCCGATCTGCAAGATATGCAAGACGACTACTTGCATGAATAATAAGGCGCTCAAAGGGAACTGAGGGACTGCACAAATGGTGCCAAATAACTCGGTTCAACACTAAATGCACAATTACATTAACACTTGATAATTCAACACAAGGTACTGAAAGTGATCGCACAATGGAAATAGAAAATAAATCAGACAGAGAAATAACAGGAGAGTGACTGACTAAGAAACCTTATTCCCATTACATTACCTTCGTAAAGATGTCCTTGTTCAATAGGGTGCCGACGCTGGAGGAGGGAATTAAGGGGTTGCCACGACGAAAGTACACTGGTTCGAACCTCGGGGTCGAACACGTGGAGGGTACATGGGACAGGCAACGTAAGGATATCTGTCCTTGGTGGAGTTCTGAGGGCTTCTCTCTGTCGACTTCTGTTGCATCATCTATTTCTAACCTTGGGGGTTACGCCTGGGCATCCAGACAGATTGCGCAAGGTCAGTCTTTGCCACATTTTCTATAGTGAGCATATGGCATCCTGTCAGGCGTCTTGGAGAGGCTACCCTGCCCGCATGGTGTGGCGCCAACTTTCTCTTTTTTGGCTCCTCCCTTGCCCATTGTCTGATGCTGTCGAAGAAGGCCTCTTCGAAGGTCACCTGGAAACAAAGCCTTAGGCAGTCATTTTGAACAGAGAGAAGGATTAAAGGCTTAGCCATTTTGGGGATGAAGGAGAGAGTTCTTAATTAAAACAATTGAAGTGAATTTTATTTCTTTCTCTGTCACATTACAGATGTAAAAATGGGTGAAAGATTGCTTAAAAAGAAGTTTCCTTCGTTGCACCTCCCCAACCAAGTTAGCATTCACACCCTAGATCGGGTGACAATGATTACCAGCAAGCAAACTCACTTGAAGACTTTACTTTACTTCTCTCTCCTTCCCTTTGGTGTCCTATATTTTACTTATCTTCTGTGTAGCAATTATTTTCAAGATGCAAAACATCACTGTGACATTTATGTTAATGCAGAATAAATACTTGCTGCTAGACTGACATATTCTATCATTAAATTCCTATTACGTTAAAGCAGCGTATGATGAATGCCAATCAAAGTATATTCACAATGTAACAGTATAGTTAAAAAATAATGAATTAATACTAGGTTAATTTTAGAGATACTTCATGCACTCTTAATAATAACTCAAGTATGAGTTTTGCATACATGCAGTTAGTCTGCCTTGAAGAGGCATTACAATAAGGTAATTGTGGGCTTAATTAGGTGTTTCCATGATACCTGAGCGACGGTTCAGTGCCATTCAGGCACTATAACACAAGGTTCTGAGTCTGAGACTCGAGATTCATTACAGAGATTCACAAAGATTGTTAATAAAAGATGATGATTCAATATGCCGAAATTACATTCCTTAGCCCGTGGGAAATGGCTAGGTTCATTCTTTAGCTCAAGAAGGCCTCAAAGGTAGCCAGAGGGCGCAACTCCTCGGGCAGGATCATTTGCCAACATCTACGAAAATGGCACTGTGCCATGTTGGCACTCATGTGTTAGTACCTAATGGCTAAGGCATATCTTATTTTAAAGTATCGTGCTGGGATAGGCATGGAAGGGAGGTCGTAGGACTTATAAAGTTCGAATATCTGTCATTGGCAGAGGGAATTAAAGTAAAATGTGATCCTTGGTAAAGTTTAAAGTAAATGTGAGTAATAATCAGAAATAAAGAAAGGGAAATGTTAGAGGAAAAGATTAAATTACAGAGTTCTAAGGAAAATGAAATAGATGAAGAACCCTGACATCCTCTTCTGGATAGAGGTGCCAAAGTCTTCATAGGATAAAGGAGAGCTCGGTGGCTCTCTTTAAGCCACCTGGAATTACCCACGCCAGTGGTATTTCCTCCATGGACTTCCCTTAGGGGGACAGTTTGTCTTGGCCGGGGAATCAGTGGAAACCGAGCCCGAGGAGGGATCTGAGTGCCACCTGTGTCGGCTTCCTTGACAGCCGATGCAGGGGCCTTCTTTACAAGCTCTACCACGATCCGTCGCTGTTCCTGGAGTTCATTGGCCATTTGAGACACAGCAGAAATCGTACTCATTGTTGTGTCTGCAGCGGACTGGAACAGAGAGGGAGAGGTGGTGGTGTAAGGGGATCGCAGGTTACAATGACCAGCTCAGGTTCGGGTTGTGAGGCCGCACCTTTGGGTGAACTTCTGCTGTGGTTGGAAGGATCCGTCTTCCTTACCGGCACTGGTAGTGGAGCCAAGCAGGGAGAAGAGAGGAGACCCAGACTAGGACCTCTGGAAAGGAGATCGGGGACGAGCTCTGGCACTAGTATTAAGGCAGGCTCAGGCACTAGTATTGTATCTGAAATTTGCTTGCCGTTCGGGACAGGTGGAGCTTGGCACTGCTCAGGGCACCCAAGTGGCACTGGCATTGATTGACTCAAGTTTGGGATCTCCTGGAGGGAGATCTATTTGGTGCCTTGGCACTGTCACTGGGCCAGGGCCTGGCACAGGACTGAACTGGAAGTCTTGCCCAAGGAGGAGATCATAACCTCCAGGAATGTATCTAGCTACTGTGAGGTTGCAGATTTCAGATCTATGAGGTATCGTGACCCTCAACTTGACAGTAGGAAGTATCATCTTTAAAGTGATTGATACCTTCAATCATGACGAGTTTACCTATGTTAATGGTAGCTCCATGGGGAACTTGTCTTCCCCTATGAGGGACATTTGTGCGCCAGAGTCAGTCAGTTTAATAATAATAGAGTCAAGTACTGTTAAATCATTTTCTTTTTGTACCTGTCCTATTAATGAAAAGTCTTTATTTTCTGTAAATGTATTACATATCTTGGAATGATTCCTGATATTAGACTATTCAGGGCTGGACAATCTGCTCCTGGTTCTGAAGCCGACTCCTCTATGAGCATCAGCGTGTACTCGCAACAGCCTCTTAGTACATCTGACGTAGATCCCTTGGCTACATCTGGGGCACTTATACTTATATATAACGTTGGATGTAAATAAAGGGCTGAGCTTGTTTTTAAACTTGAAGAGAGAGCCAACTGTTCGGGGGTTCTTTGGAAAGGTTAAGGGCCTGTAATTCCTTTTGTATGATGTTTAGAAATATCTTTTTGAAAGAATCATCTTGTAAATAGGGGAACACTGCGTACAAATTCATCTTAGGGACGGTGTAATATAGAGTAGGTGGCGTCATCTTTTTATTCAACATACTATTTAATTGTTAAAAAGTAGTTGAGATGGAAACTGTTGTTCCTGAAATAATTAATAAGAGTTATTTTGTCATGAAAAGTCAGCCAATTTGATGACAGAGTAAAAGCTCTGTGGAGGGCTGTCATCTAATTGGCCATATTTGAACTTTTTTACCCACTGCTGCACAGTTCGCTCACTAAACGCATAACGTCGACAATATCCTTAGTTGCAGTTTCCACCTTATGCAGAGCGATTATCTAACTTATTTTCTCCCTTGACAAGAGATTATTGCAGCTCATTATAAGAAAAAAAAGCACTAAATAGGGGCTAAATAACAGCAAACTCACGAGTCCATGTGGACGAAAAACTTTGGTAAATAATCCACCATAGTTGACCAGCAGCTACTGGGAACTTCTACTCCTCACAGGGAGAGAGGAGTGGGTTGCCAGATGTCGCCTGACAGTGCCTGCTCATATGCCTACTCATTCTTCCAGTTAATAATATCATCTTCAGAGGGAGGTTTGCATATTCGGAAAAATAATGTAGGCTTGTCTATATATATCACCCAACTCATATAGACTGTACATATATATATATATATATATATATATATATATATATATATATATATATATATATATATATATATATATATATATATATATATATATATATATATATATATATATATATATATACAGTATATATATATATATATATATATATATATATATATATATATATATATGTATATATATATATATATATATATATATATATATATATATATATATATATATATATATATATATATATATATATATATATATATATATATATATATATATATATATATATATATATATATATATATATATATATATATATATATATATATATATATATATATATATATATATATATATATATATATATATATATATATATATATATATATATATATATATATATATATATATATATATATATATATATGTATATATATATATATATATATATATATATATATATATATATATATATATATATATATATATATATATATATATATATATATATATATATATGTGTATATGTGTATATATATATATATTGTTACATGTGAGGGTCTTGGTTGATCATGTATTATTCAATTTACGTAATTTTTACGGCCCTGCAAACCAAGATTACACGTAACCTGCCACTTGAAGCCAAAAGTTAACCTCAAAGACAGTCGTTAATTAGCCAAAGGTCGCCAGTTAAGGGTTATTAACCTTAACAAAGAATATTTGAGATGAATTTGATTTTAAACGCAACGGTTCTTCCAAACATTCGACGCGAGGCATACAAAAGCATCGAGATTTAACCTGATTTTGCTTACCCTAAATCCTAGGTATTTTACTGGAATAACGGGGTTGAAGCTAACAATATAATAATGAGGCTTAATCTAGACTTCGTAAACACATATACCCTAAGTGGTGGCTGAAGGAAGAAAACAAAGAAAGAGTTGGAAATACAGAAAAGAGGTTAAAAGAATGGACGGTTTCAACAAACACGGACTCTACCTTAATGACGAAACGTTGGCGCATTTACAACGGACGTGCTGAAGTTCGGGTGTGTTTTCTTGCTCCACCATTCACTAATAAAATAATAGACAAAGGGGGACAGGGCCACCTTCCAGACGTCTGCTCGAGACGGACCGGCTGGTTTCTCTCTGCAGTTCCCTGACCGCGCTGGGTCAAAACAGGCCTACAGTCATGCCTTAGGCGTCTATGCTCTGTTAAAAACATTCGCCACGAGAGACAGGTAGAAAGGAAAAAGGACCTTAGGACCACCTATTTTTAAGGCTGATAGGGAAATTTTCCTATAGGGTGGAAGGCCTAACTTACCTATCCTTTTCAACGGACGTTAAAGTTTGAACTGAAGACGCTCCTAGCGTGGGACAAAGCAATTTCCCTGTCTTGATCAGGCTGATACTACTATCCCTAAATGTTCGAGGGCTTAACAGCGTAAATATTTATAAAAGCTCCCCCTTTAAGAGGGCCTTCACTCCCTTTTCGGGCGTGAAGGTCTATACTAAGCAAGCTGTTCGCCTCTCGTAGGTTACTCTCCTTCCCCTGAGCAGATTAGTCCTGGTTAGCCTACCTAGCTACAGAACTACCTAACCCTAGATAGGATACGAGCTATATTCACTACTTTACCTAATTCTAATAGTACTGGAAGGTGCTCACGGTTATTATAGGCTACCTCCTACAATCATGATGTGTTTTAGACCTAGCCTAGTGGTACATTCTATGATATTCCCTAGCCTAACCTATCCTAACCCGACCGTAGCACCAACATAAGAGTTAATGTTCTAACTAAATCACAACTTGGTTTATTTTTAATACAATTAATAGTTACTAGTTAATTCATGAGGGTTGCCTCATATGATAAATGGGTGCCTCACTGAGGTCTTAGGCCATGCGTGTCACGAGCATCGTGGCTCGTTTCACAATAGTTAAGATTACTGAAATTAGTTAGGCTACTTACATGATTACTGCGGCTCGGTGGTAAGTGGAAAGAACAAGGCTACTAAATTGATGTACCGTACTTTAAGGCGGCCTAGGCTAGGTACAAATAAAAGGAAGAGATCACACTGGCTACCTTCTCTGGGCAAGGGGCCAGGATCACTCTTAGATGTTAGGGCACTGTGCCGAGAGGGCACTAGTGCCAGGAGGAGCGTATAGCTCGGCAACTACTGGGCTCTCTTCCGCCCCTTCTTCTTCTTCTTCGGTTTCCTCCAAGGCCTATCAGTAGCTGGCCTAGCAGGTGATGAAAGCACCGACTCCGGGACAGGCCAGAAGGGCTAGCGGGGCGCGAAGTCAGGGCAACTGCAAAAAGCTGCGGGAGGACTCCCTACTCCAGCTGCTGCGACAACCGGAGCGAGAGCGATCTCGACTTCTGCGTCCGAGGATGCCAGTTCCTGGTCTTCCAAGGGAGGGGTACCATTTCGATCCTCCAGGGGTTCATCCCCTGGAGTCAAATTTTGCAAAGAAGAATCTTGCAAAGAAGAAGTTTCGGTGCTGGAGGCTCTGCAGTCGCGATGATCAACTGCATGGGGAATCCTAAATCTCCCGGAGGAGATTCGCCTCATGATTTAGACCCGGCATAGGGCCTTTTCCATTGGTAGCTCAACGTCCGTGGCGGACGGAGTCTGGCACTGCTCAGTGCTCGCAAGTGGCACTGGCAGCAGTTGAGGGTCAGGCATGCCTGACAAGGGGTCCGGAGGTGCAATACCTCTCGGACGACTTGGGTTTGGCTGCGGCAGAGATTCCTGCCCCAGCAGGAGATCGTAGCCTCTCGGTGAGTTTTGTTCGGGGGCGCCCACTGGGCGTTGCTTGGTTGGGCAGCCTCCCAATTTGTGGAGTGGTCTGCCCGCTGCACGCCCTGCAGCGGTACTGCTCCTCCTGAATCTCTCTTCGCGGAGGGGGAAGACCTCTTGGTGGCCAGCCCTTCGCACTGGAGAGGGCTAGGCCTGGAATAGTTTGTTGTGCCCTTCCGCGGACCACTTTGGTGGGCGGAAGGTGGAGGTTTGTCATGGTTGAGAGTTTTACATGTGGCCTCTGTGGAGGAGGTAACGCTGCTGCGAAGTGGCGTTGGTAACGGGCTTCCACAGAGAAGATCCCACCCAACAAGAAGACCACTCCGGGCCGAATTCCACCTACCACGCCAAGGCGGTGGGGTATCGTGCCCCAAGGTGTCATAACCTGGAGTTGGACCGTGGGAACGGTGATGGTGTGGCCCTCTATCCACTTCATTTCCCACCGCGTTTCTTCACAACCATGGCACCGGCTGGCACTTGGGCCCTAGTGATCAGGCTAATGTCTGCCGCAGTGTCTACTGTGACCGGAAGGGTCACTGGCAGGCTAGTGCTCTGAAGAGGGGCCACCGAGATGAACTGGGTTTCCAGTCTCTCGGGTAAAGGATCCGGTGCGGACCAGCAGCAGAAAATGAAGTGCTGATTAGGTTGACAAATTTGGTGGTGGGGACATGATGTGGACAGGCCGGAGATCCAGCATTGTAGTGGCTAGCAGCCCCACAGGATTTGCACGGGCTTTTGGATGGGCTCGGTGGCCTGCAGTAACTGTTGGAGGAGAGGGCTGAGCGGATGAATCGGGAGCGGAGTTCTGGCTGGTAGGGTTAGGCTGCTTATTAGTGCCGAGTTTGTATCGGCATTCAGCTTCAGCGTGGCCCCCCCTTCTTGCAATAGTTGCACAGGGTCTTGCTAGGCAGTCCATTCTTCGGGCGAGTGGAGTTCGAGAGGTAGGCCGGAGGGATGATTCGCTTCTGAGAGGTGCTATGCGACTGATTGAAGGTTTCCCACGAATCAGCCATGCGACAAGCTTCCATAAGTGTGGAGGGCTGTTTATCGTTAAGATATACCGCAAGGGGCCCAGGCACACATTGGAAAAGGTCTTCTAGCATGGTCCGATTGAAAAGATCCTCAAACGTCGTGCAGGCCAAGGAGTCGAACCAGTGCGTACCGGACTGGGTTTTGTGACATGCCCATTCTGTCCAAGACCAGCCGACGTCCTTGGCAAGACCTCGGAACCGTTGTCTCCATTTTTCTGGGGTTATCTCGTAGGCCTTTGTAATGACTCTACGAACTTCCGCCATGTTGCCTCTCTGGCTCCTCCAGTGAGCGAAGCGCTGCCTGGCTTTTCCTCCACATGCTTGGCCAGTATTAAGGCTCTCTCCGTCTCCGTGGTGCTGTAGTTATCGAAAAGAGCCTCGATCTCCTCCAGCCATGCTTCTGGCTCGTCCTCAGTCCACTTGGGGACTAGGGAATTGATGCTCGAAATTGGGCGTTTGATGCAGCAGGTGTAGGACTGGAGGCTTGATGGCTAGCCATAGCTTCGGCATTCTCCATTTTCGCTCTCTCAAGCTCGAGCTCCTTCTCCTTTAGGGCTAACTCAGTTTCCTTGCAGGCTAACTCATGCTGTCTCCTTCTTTCTTCTCTTTCCTCTTCATATTGCCTTTGCTCGGCGTCATACACCCTTCTTTTCTTCTTCATACTTCCTCTGCTCGAGTCTTTCTTCCTTCTCCGCTTGGCCAAGTCGTCCACTTGCTCCTTAACCCAGGTGGTAAGTTCCGAGCCGGTGAGACCTGCCGCCGTCCCCAGCCCCAGGAAAGTTTTATAATGCTCTGCTGCCATGGTTCTGGTGGGAAGGGCGTCTAACCGGGTCGACTGGGCGTGCTGGGCAGCGAGGAAGTGTCTCTTCAATGACGTGGCACCCTTTCAAAAGGTGGCACTGTAGTTTGGGTGTGCCGTGTACAGGTCACACTGGTGGCACTCAGTATCCCTAGGCACTGGTGCAGGTTAGGTCCCAGAAGAACCTTCTCTTCTGTGTTCCCTTTTGTTTTGTTTTATTTATTTTTCTGGCATTCTTGCTTGGTGGCACTTATGGTGCCAATGTGTTCCTAGGGACCCTCTACTGGAGTCCAACTAGGCTATATGGGAGGAAAGGCACTCTACACCCCCTGCAGAGTGCAACAATCGAATGAGAGAGAAAGGGAAGGTAAAAGAGAGAGAGAGAGAGAGAGAGATAGAGAAGTAAGCTATTCAAGTGATGACAGTGCTGCAAATTATTGGCACTGTGGAATAAAGTGAATTTGGTTTTTTTTTTTTTTTTTCTTAAAGATCCTCGTGAGTGGCTGGTCCCAGTACCGGCCCCAGTGCTGGCCCCTTCTTTTTTTTTCAGAGGGTGAAAACTACTGTTTGCTTCGGTCTGGATAGCAGGCCTCACTCGTGACCGACAGTTTATCACTGTATCGTAATTACTCTTAACTTGTCCTCATCTATTGTGGGACAGAGGTGTTTCTTTTATTTGGTTTATTGTATTCGAATTAATTAGCCTAGTGTCGGCCGTTCTTTCTTTGAAGAGGGTCACCTATAGGAGAGAGAGAGAGAGAGAGAGAGAGAGAGAGAGAGATTCATAGGTTAGGAATCTTAGAGAGAATTTCTTGAGAGAGAGAGAGAGAGAGAGAGAGAGAGAGAGAGAGAGAGAGAGAGAGAGAGAATCAGATAATTTCAGCTAATTTCTTGCTGCTTGAGAACATGTAAACAAAGATTTTATACATGCAGAATGGCATGGATCTTAATAAAATGATATAGATGCGTCGTCTTGGCTTCCTTAGGGATTACTTTATTATCTTAATTTTCCTGGGAGCCGACGTCACAAAAGTTTATCGTAAAAATTTTAAATTCTCTTTATATGATTTTTATAGCAGGTATCTGTATAAGAACTTGTTATTACTCCTAACTAAGGCCTATCTTTCCCTGCCTAAATTATCTTTTGATTTTGTCTAGCTAAGATATTGCTGTCTGGGTTTACTACGCCGAAAAAAAAAAAAATTATGCCCCAAGAGTGGCTGGGAGCAGAGTC
This sequence comes from Macrobrachium rosenbergii, assembly GCF_040412425.1. NCBI lineage: Eukaryota > Metazoa > Arthropoda > Malacostraca > Decapoda > Palaemonidae > Macrobrachium > Macrobrachium rosenbergii. Next base: position 50,172,191 of record NC_089781.1, on the reverse strand, counting down.
GAGGTCACAATAACAAGGTCTTTGAGATGGCGGCCAAGGTCCTGTTAGGCCTAAATTTCAAAACAACCTCGGGCGCGAAGGAACACCAAAATGGCCGTTCTCTCACAAACAGTTCGAACAATTTCAAAACAACCGCAACACGGCGGAGGAATCCAAGATGGCGGGTATTTTTCTTTTTCAAACAAATTCAAAACAACGCAACAAATGCAGGTATCCAGATTTTACTTTAAATATACCAATCATGCATAGCGTTTTACGTTACAGATGGAAAACTAAATTACCAAACAACTTTGTCTTTTCTTATCGTATTCTCACCCAGACATTAAACAAAAGAATGAAAAGAGAAATGCTAGCCTGCCTGCGTAAATTTACGTTGTTGAACGGTACCTTTATTGTAAAATTACTATTTCAGTTCGTTGCTACTTCACTGACACGGTTTTGAATGATTCCCGCTATATGCAAACAATAACGATCGGAATTGCCGACGCGATTTCTAAATTACTTTGTGTACATGAAACGGGCTCCGCGATTCGGCCTTTGAATTCGTTACTTGAAGGACTTGACTCACGATCCGAACACGGTAAAATGCCCTTTGTCTTAAACGACACAAATTGTGATTTGCTCTGCTCTCGAGTCACCCTTTCCTACCTACGCTAATTCTCGCTACACTTGTTATTATAACTATTCTCTTTACTGCTTATTATTATGCCTGGTTCCTTGTTTGGAAGAATGAAATGGAGTTCGATATCTGACTTTTATTTTTTTTGGAATTAATGTAATTTTAATTTCCTTTTCTCCAGATTCTTTCTCTAAAATGTACTTTAGATTCTACGCAAGGTCGCCAATGTTACGTGTGAGGGTCTTGGTTGATCATGTATTATTCAATTTACGTAATTTTTACGCCCCTGCAAACCAAGATTACACGTAACCTGCCACTTGAAGCCAAAAGTTAACCTCAAAGACAGTCGTTAATTAGCCAAAGGTCGCCAGTTAAGGGTTATTAACCTTAACAAAGAATATTTGAGATGAATTTGATTTTAAACGCAACAGTTCTTCCAAACATTCGACGCGAGGCATACAAAAGCATCGAGATTTAACCTGATTTTGCTTACCCTAAATCCTAGGTATTTTACTGGAATAACGGGTTGAAGCTAACAATATAATAATGAGGCTTAATCTAGACTTCAGAAACACATATACCCTAAGTGGTGGCTGAAGGAAGAAAAAACAAAGAAAGAGTTGGAAATACAGAAAAGAGGTTAAAAGAATGGACGAAGTTTCAACAGCACACGGACTCTACCTTAATGACGGCGTTGCCATGCCGCATTTACAACGGACGTGCTGAAGTTCGGTGTGTGTTTCTTGCTCCACCATTCACTAATAAAATAATAGACAAAGGCGGGGACAGGGCCACCTTCCAGACGCCTGCTCGAGACGGCGGCTAGTTTCTCTCTGCAGTTCCCTGACCGCGCTGGGTCAAAACAGGCCTACAGTCATGCCTTAGGGCGTCTATGCTCTGTTAAAAACATTCGCCACGAGAGACAGGTAGAAAGGAAAAAGGACCTTAGGACCACCTATTTTTAAGGCTGATAGGAAATTTTCCTATAGGGTGGAAGGCCTAACTTACCTATCCTTTTCAACGGACGTTAAAGTTTGAACTGAAGACGCCTCCTAGCGTGGGACAAAACAATTTCCCTGTCTTGATCAGGCTGATACTACTATCCCTAAAATGTTTGAGGGCTAAACAGCGTAAATATTTATAAAATATATATATATATATATATATATATATATATATATATATATATATATATATATATATATATATATATATATATATATATATATATATATCTATATATATATATATATATATATATATATATATATATATATATATATATATGTATATATATGTGTATGTATGTATATATATATATATATATATATATATATATATATATATATATATATATATATATATATATATATATATATATATATATATATATATATATATATATATATATATATATATATATATATTATATATATATATATATATATATATATATATATATATATATATATATATATATATATATATATATATATATATATATATATATATATATATATATATATATATATATATATATATATATATATATATATATATATATATATATATTATGTATTTTCATGATATTGCCTTGTAATATGTATATCCTTCCATGATTTTGATATATTTACTCTTCTAGTTATCATGTGTTGTGTAATAATAATAATTGTTGAAATATCGTATGTAATGTAATGTTAGATCTTAAAAGTGTTAATGATTTAGATAACTTAACGGAGTGATTTAGAATTAATAATATGCTTTTAATAATATGTAGTGGGAGAAAGAGAGTTTCTAGTTAGACAAGATGTGTTTTGATTCAGTTGTCATCGCGAAAGATGTGTTGACAGGTCGGGGATAACAGTTGAGTCAGGTTTTTGTCTCATACGAGAAAAAGGCAAATGATTTCACAATTTTACATGTGTTCCATACGTCTTTCTGGTAAAAACGTGTACCTTTTTAAGGAATATGAACAAGTGTTGCACTGAAGCACATGGCAATTGCATCACTTATTGTTCTAACACACTAGTTTTGGCCACAAAACGTTTTGCTCAGGAAACAATGTCATCTTCCTCTTTAGAATTTTCTGTTGTATCTCATTCCCAAAAGCCTTAATAATGACATCATCTGATTGTTTCATTTCCTACTGGAATCCTAAAGTTTGCTCATTCTGATTTCAGAGACCGTTCATGCATTTCCCTCTCTCTCTTTCTTCAAAAGAGATAAGTTATTTTGAGATCTGTATGTAGGAAAAATGTATATATTTGGTAATGGTGCCTAACAAAAAAGTGTTTTGTGAAACTCAAGCAGCTGCATTTCAGGTGATTTTGCGAAAGTTTGCACGAGCTTGTGTAAGGTAAAGTGAATTTTGCTTATCATTACCATGGTATAATAAGGTATATTAACCCTTAAACGCCGACTGGACGTATTGTACATCAACTAAAATTGTCTGTCAGGTGCCGAGTGGACGTACCGTATGTCAACTACAAAAAATTTCAACCTTCGGTCAACTTTGACTCAACCGAAATGACCGAAAAACGCAATTTAAGCTAAAACTCTTACATTCTAGTAATATTCAATCATTTACCTTCATTTTGCAACAAATTGGAGGTCTCTAGCACAATATTTCTATTTATGGTGAATTTTTTAAAAAAAATTTTTCCTTACATCCGCGCGGTAACTCGGCCGAAAATTTCAGAAATTCTTTTGTCATTTTGTCGTAATTTTTGCACCGTTTTATATTAGCCGTTACATAAAGTTTTATATATTAAAATGTGTGCAATTTCATGTAAAATACAACAAAAAACAACCCATGGTTGTAGCTTTTATCAGTTTGGAAATATTTTCATATAAATCACGATTAGTGCCAAAATTTCAACCTTCGGTCAACTTTGACTCGACCGAAATGGTCGAAAAACGCAATTGTAAGCTAAAACTCTTACATGTTAGTAATATTCAATCATGTACCTTCATTTTGCAACAAACTGGAAGTCTCTAACACAATATTTCGATTTATGGTAAATTTTTGAAAAAACTTTTCCCTTACGTCTGCGTGTGGTAACTCTGCCGAACATCTCAGAAATTCTTTCATCACTTTGTCGTAATGCTTGCACTGTTTTATATTAGTCGTTACATAAAGTTTTATATATGAAAATGTGCACAATTTCATGTAGAATACAACAGAAAATAACTCATGGTTGTAGCTTTTATCAGTTTTGAAATGTTTTCATATAAATCACGATGAGTGCCAAAATTTCAACCTTCGGTCAACTTTAACTCGACCGAAATGGTCGAAAAACGCAATTGTAAGCTAAAACTCTTACATTCTAGTAATATTCAATCATTTACATTCATTTTGCAACAAATTGGAAGTTTCTAGCACAATATTTCGATTTATGTGAATTTTTGAAAAAAAAATTTTCCTTACATCTGTGCGGTAACTTGGCCGAACATCTCGGAAATTCTTTCGTCACTTTGTTGTAATGTTTGCACCATTTTATACTAGTCGTTACATAAAGTTTTATATATGAAAATGTGCACAATTTCATGTAGAATACAACAAAAAATAACTCATGGTTGTAGCTTTTATCAGTTTTGAAATATTTTCATATAAATCATGATAAATAGAAAAAATTCTACCTTCGGTCAACTTTAACTCGACCGAAATGGTCGAAAACTGCAATTGTAAGCTAAAACACTTACAGTTTAGTAATATTCCATCAATTACCTTAATTTTGCAACAAATTGGAAGTCTCTAGCACAATATTTCGATTTATGGTGAATTTTTGAAAAAACTTTTTTTTTTACATCCGCGCATTACGAATTTATGCATCATTTTGTGATAATATTTTCTCTGTGTTGCTTTGATTGTTTTACAATTTGTTATATACCAAAATCATCGCAGTTTAGTGTACAATACAAAGAAAAAAAAATAACTCGTTAGCTTTAACTGTTTTGCTCACAGCGTGATTTGTATACAGTTATATATGACTTTTTTTGCGCTGTCATATATTCCAATATTTATATATGATAATGATATTTTTTTCATTTCTGATGGTTGCATACTAAACTTCAGGCAATGACAAAAAAAAGGAGCCAAAAATGAACTCTTAATCTTAAAAACTAAGCGTGCTGTGATTTTTTGAAAGAAACTTTTTTTCCACTTCGACACTAACTCCCGAACGCCGCCGGCATACAGCAGACACTTTTGTAAATAGAGGCTCGGCGTTTAAGGGTTATGGGTTTTTGCCTTAGTGAGATTGTTTTTGGTAAATCTTTTGTGTATTTTCATGTGTTCTTGTGTTTGCAATTTCTTAATTTTTCACATTTTATATATTGGTGATTTAAGATTTATTTACTTAGCATTTTGTATTTCTTGATAATATAACATTGCTTACTTATTGAATTTTCATTTGCTTAGATCTTCTTTTCAAATCTTCAGTAATTCTTAATAGTTTAAATTTCACTTGATTGAATTTCTTGATAAATTAAAGTTTTTGTGATTTAGTTTTGTTTATAATTTAACTCAAGAATTAATTAAATTTTGTGTTTTCTGTAAATTGTGAATTCTAGTTATAAATTTTGAATTTAAAAATAAATTTTTATATTTAAAATTTTTAAGAAACAGTGCTTCATTTATTGACCACCAGTATATAGGATTAAATGTGTGCATAAGGCAAAGTGATAAACATGTTTTGTTCCTTTGGTTTTGCTGAAGTGAATTAAGACCAGGGAAACAGTTAAAGTTGTTTGATGGAGTGATGCCCTTTTGCTCTAGTATATTTCTTGTTTAATTGTTGATACCTCTCACTTGTTTTGATAAACTTAGTTTTGACTTTTCACATGATTAATAAGCTTTTTAAGGGATCACTGTTACTTTAGAGTACTCAGTCGTAATTTTAATTGTTATGAGAGTGTAGATATGTGGCTAAAGTGAGGTAAATTTTTGAATTCTGTGATTAGTTGTATAATAACCAGGTACTTGGAACACATTATGACAATAAGAATATGTTTTGTTTGGTGCCCAGACCCTGGAACAAAACAAAATATCACTCTGGCTTATGGTTTATATGGGTGGTTTTAGGGATAGTTTTTTTATAGGAGAGCAACCACAGTTATTTTTGCATTGTATTGTGAATTGTTTAGCTGAGTAACTTAGAGAAAATGGCTCTGTTGAATGTTCAGGAGTTTTAAGCAGCTCCATCTATCCAAGAGTTATCTGAATCCAACCTGACTAAGGCACAGTGGACTGCTTTAGCAGTGGCCTGTTGGGGTAATCTGTCTAGTGGTAGGATTAAGGCACAAATCAGTTGTATTGCAATTCAAGCATTGATGGTCTCTGGTAAAATAGATGAAGAGTTAGTAGAGGCACAAGAATTGTTGAATGCAGCTGAGGCAGAATTTGTAAATAAGCAAGAGCAAAAGAAAGAGAAGAGTGATGCAGAGGTAGAGCTGAGACTCAACTGCAGAAGAAAGCTGGATTAAGCTGAAACTGCAAGTAGAAAAAGAAAGAGAGGAAAGAGAAGAAAGTTTGTTAAGCTAAAGATGCAGGCCGAAAGAGAGAAAATGCATGTAGAAAGAGAAAAAGAAGACAGAGAGAAAAGAGGAAAAAATGAAAAAGAAGAAAAAGCAGCAGCAGAAGAAAGAGAAAGAGCAAGGAAGAAGGAAGATTATGAAAGGGAGATGAAATTAATAGAAGCTCGCTCCAAGTTACCTGTGACACTGTCTAACCCTATCCAAGGTACTCAAGAGTCTGTATTTGATGTGGCAAGAGTACAGAATTTAATCCCTAAGTTTACAGAAGCAGCTCCAGATGACATTTTTGATCACTTCGAAAAAGTGGCTTCAGGTATGGGATGGCCAGAAGATAAATGGTCAGTCTTGTTACAGAGTGTTCTCATTGGTAAAGGAAGAAGTGCCTATTTAGCCTTATCAGCTGATCAGTGTAAAGAGTACAAGGTACTCAAACACAAGGTGCTACAAGTTTGCCAGATGAACCCTGAATATTACAATGAAAGATTCAGATCTTTGAGAAAGGATGACAAGATGACTTTCTTGGATTATGCCTACAAAGTAAGATGTTTTAAACGATGGTTGGAGGCTGCTAAAGTTAAATCTATGGATGAACTTGAGGAGTTAGTAGTCCTAGAGCAATATCTTAGAGGAATTCCTGAACACATAAGAGCCTGTTTAAGAGAGAGTTAAGAAACTTGACAAAGCTGCTACATTGAGTGAGGACTATTAATATAATTTCAAGCAAAAGGATTTATAATGCCAAGTACCAGAACCAACAATGCACAGGTTTTAGGTCTCATCCAAATTTCAGGAATATTACTACTGGGAATCCTTCAAGTGGTAATACCAGTACAAAGCCAGGTAATACCCCTCAGCAATACATTGTCACATCCTCATCATCCAGTTTCTCAAGACAGATACAGAAGACTAATGTTGTCTGCTTCAAGTGTGGAAGAGCAAGACACTACAGTAAACCCCCTGTATTCACGGTCTCAGTATTCGAGGACTCACCTGTTCGCGGATTTTTCTGTGGAACCTATCTAAAATTTATTCGCTCGAAAACCCACATATCTGCCGGTTTTTCTGTGGAACATATCTATAAAAATATACGCGGGGAACCTGCATATTTGCAGATGCAGATTTTTTGTCTTTCTCATATAGCAATATTCTGTATTTTCATATTTATTGTTTAATAACATTAGATAGTAATAGGTAATACTACACTGGGTACCTGTAATAATAATAAACAATAAGACTTAAATCATACGGGTACTAACCGGTGATGAATGTTGATTATAGATGATGATGATGAATTAGCTGTGCAGTACGGTGAATGACATTGGAGATATGACTGCACAGCAAAGCAGAGGCGTTACATCTCGTCTGAGGGCACCTCTTCACCTTCTTCAGGAGGTGCTTTGTCAGGGGTTTCTGGAGATGTTGTCATGTTAAGGTATTTGAACATGGCAACAAAGGTGGTACCGAAGGGCTGCATGAGTATTTTACCTTGTTCATGCTCAATGCAGGCGACAGCACTTAATGTCATGCTGTAATGGGCTGCTACTTCTCTGTGACTTTTGCCCTGTCTTAACATAACAATCATGTCTACTTTCTTCTCATCAGTCATTAATTGTAACATCCTCTGGCACTTAGGCTCTTTGCCAGAGGTCTTAGAAGAAGCAGAGCATTTAGAGGACATCTTAATGCACAATTTCAAAATATATTCTTAGTCCATAGTACTGTACACGCAAAACACGCAAACGAGAGATAGCAATGAAATGAGTTATATTGGGTCATTTGCTGCAACGGTATATGCACGGTACTATTGCGTGTACATATACCAACATTGATGTTCTGTGCATACAGTACTGTACATTTTAGTAAGTCTTTTGTTGTAGGATGATTTTTAAGTATTACTGTACATACAAAAAGTGTTTTAGGATGATACGTAGTACTACAGGTAGTACATAGAGCATATCTAAAATACGTAAGACAACAGGAATAGCAGGGTACGTATGTTTACATCTGCGGTATGTAGCATTTTCATATACGTACTAAGTATATATTCATGACTACTGGAAGTACATTTTGTATGATGAAAAAAGATTTGCTAATTTTCAAATATTACAGTACTGTAATATATAAAGGTAAACACAGCAAAATTTCAGTAACATAGATTTGTTTTTCTTAAGGGGATCGGCTGGTTTCCGACTTTTTTAACGACAGGTTGTTGATATATGGGGGGTTTGTTAAAGGATATTGTGTGGAACTTCTGGTGAAAAATTTTTTGTTCAGTAACCTTTGGTTTTGTGACGCCAGAGCATTTTTCGGCCAAAAATGGCCATTTTCAAAATGCATCTCCTCCTTTGCTTTTTGGTTTTAAGGGATGAGATTTGAACCATGTATAAAACACATATGGACCTTTTGATATAAAGTCGATTTTTGATTTTTCAATTATTTTTCGAGATATGAATTTTTATTTTTTTTATGAAATTTTCCTGGAAAAATTACAGAAAAAAAAATTGCCAAAAATCAGAAACTCAAAATATTAAAAATCCCCGGCTTTTTTTTTAATCTACCATGTTTCCTTATATTATATATGAAATTTCATTTAGATTGGTCCAATACTAAGGGAGGAGATACATTTTGAAGGTGAAAAACTTATGTTTTGAGAAACGGGCCTTCAAAGTTTTAGTTACATAAAAAAAGTAAAAGGGACTTCAAAGACTGTGTTACAATTAATTCTATGGTTTTAATTTTTATTTTTGGGTATTAATTAATGCAAAATGATTATAAATAAGAATATTAATTGATTATATATGTGCCTAAGACACATTCTTATAAATTTTAGGTTCCTGGTCCCCCCCTGTCTGATCTTGCTGCAAGGTATTACTCTAGGGTATCATAGTTGCCTACACTTTTTTATTAGTGTCTCGAATCCATCCCTTGCCAAATGGATCCAGGGAATTACTTTTCATTCACAATTAGGGATTCGTGATTCAAGGAATTCATCAAGTCTTGCTTCACTTATTATGATCATTTTATTTTCAGGATCGTGTATAATATCAGCCTCCGAGCTACTGCTTTCTTTTTCTAAAATATCTTTGCCCTTTGGTAGTGACGAACAAATAAAGAGGCGTTTAGGGGTGGATGTGGTTGGTCTCTGGTCAGCAGAGATCGCTGCCTGCGCCGCTTGATTGGTGACAGCTCTCTCTCTCCGTCGCCTCCATTCCCCTCTATGGCACTAATTTCTTGAACTCTTTCTTCTGCTTCTCGCCTGGACTTTTCCACTTGGCTTTTCCGCATTCTAGAAGCATGAAGTGAACTCTTGGACCTTTTAGGCACGGTGAAAAACAAAACACCGCAGAAAATACAGAGTTCAGTCAAGGCTAGCGAAATGCATGAAAAAACGTGTCCTTCTAGCTTGAAGTTTATAGGCAGCTCGGTCACAGTCAGTCGTCCATGGTATGACGTGTTGTTGTCATGGCTAGGAATAACTAAAAAGGTGCCGAGTAGGATATTATTGACATTATACATTTCATTTCAAAGGAAGTTTTAATAATATATATCAAAAACTATACATACCAGACTAAATCATTTTCTTGCGACTGGTGTTTTATGGGTATATAGTTATTGTTACATTTTAGGCCATAACTAGAGAAATACGGCAAATTTTAGCATAATATTTCGTGGACACATTCTTGAACCCTATACAAAGCCATAGAATTTTTTTCAGCAAATCGAATTTTTTAAAGATTATTGGGTTTTTTTTAGGCGGCCGATCCCCTTAAAAGTGCTTCACCCAAGCCACCTCTCCACAAATACAAAGAACTCTAGATGCTGGATGCTGTGTATACGGGACCAATGATACTCGACACACTATTAGCTGTCATCTGCAAAGCAGCCAATTATGAAGCGCCATTCATTTTCCTTGGCGCTCATTGGCTGTTCACTTGGCATTGATTGGTTGAACACTCAAGACCAACTCGCGAACATGGAATTCTGGGAGACTGCGTCTATGGCATCCTTCTCAGTTCATGCATAGTCCGTAGCATCTTCTGATCGTGTGAAATCGCATATCTTTGTGTTTGGTTTCTTAATCTTTGTGCGTCAGCAGTAATTGGCCCTAAAATGCCTTCTAAAAAATGCTGTGTTCCCTCTAAGGCTTCTGGCAAAGAGTCTGAAAGAAAGAAGACGGTTATGAAACTTGAGAAGGTGAAAGTTCTTGATATGTTAAAGGAGGGTAAAAGTTTTGCCGTGGTTGGCCGCCATTTTAATGTTAATGAGAGCACAGTGAGATTTATAAAGAAGAAAGCGGCAGAGATACGAAAGTCTGTAAGCACGAGCTACATCGGTAGTGCAAAGACAGTTGTGACAGTGCGGGACAGTTGTGACAGTGCGGGATAAAACATTCGTGAAGATGGAATCTGCACTGGCATTCTGGACAAAGGAGTGCAGGAAGAACAACATGCCCCTCAACTCCACCATCAGTTGTATGGATGAGACTGGCCTGTTCTGGAAGAAAGGCCAGTCGGATTCAGTTAACAACTCTACCAGCAGTTATCAACTGCTACGGAAGGCAATGATGTAGTACAGGCAGAGGAAGGCGTTGAAGAAGGGAAATCTGAATTTGTAGGCTTCGATGAACCTGCGCCTACAGAAGCAGAAGAGGAAGAGGAGAAGGTAGAGTCCCAAGCAAGACCATCATCAGCGCCTCAAGATTTCCAGGCCAGCAAGGGGTGGTTCCACCGATTTCAAAAGCGGTTCCACCCAAAGTCTGTTACTCTGCATGGGGAATCAGCTTTTGCCGACATTGAAGCAGCCACGAAATATCCAGAGACCTTCAAGAAAATCCTCGAGGAGAAGGGCTTAAATTCAGAACAGGTGTTCAGTATGGATGAGACTGGCCTGTTCTGGAAGAAGATGCCTTCCCTGACATACCTCAAGAAGGCCGAAGCTAAAGCCTCAGGATTCAAGGCCCAGAAGGTTACGGTTACCCTCATTATGAGTGGGAATGCAATTGGTTTCATGCTTGAACCAGGCCTCATTTACAAGGCTGCAAACCCCAGGGCCCTCAAGAATAAGAACAAGGCGTTGCTGCCTGTGTTCTGGATGCATAACCCTAAGGCCTGGATCACCAAAGTCCTTACAGAGTACTGGTTCCATCAGAGCTTCATCCCTCAAGTTAGGCAATACCTGAACGACTTGGGCATGGAGTTCAAGGTGTTGCTGATCATGGATAATGCTGGTGGCCACCCTCTCGATCTTTCTTACAAGGGAGTCCAGCTTGAGTTCCTCCCTCCCAACACCACCTCTCTCCTCCAGCCTATGGACCAGGGCATGATCCGTGCCTTCAAGGCACTCTGTACTGGGAACTCCCTCCAGCACCTTGTGAATGCAATGAACAATGACAGTGAATTTGTGCTAAAAGACTATTGGCGTAAATTCACGATTGCCACATGTCTGACCATCATCAACCCATCATTGAGTGACATGGAGACCCTGAACACGTGCTGGAGCAAGTTGTGGCCGGAGTGTGTTCATGATTACAGGAGCTTCTGTCCTGAAGAATTTCAACATTCGGCCATTAATAAGACTGTCCAGTTGGCGAGGATTCTAGGTGGAGAAGGCTTTTGGGACATCACCGAGGATGAAGTTGGCATCCTCATTGATGCCCACTCTGACCCCCTGACGGACCAGGATTTGGAAGACCTGACGAAGTCTGCCAGTGAGGAAGAAGATGCTCCAGGTTCAGGGGAGGAGCAGGAGGAAGAGGAGGGCGGCCTGACATTGGAACGTCTATCCCACGGTAAGAGAATGATCAAGGATACGCAGGAGTATGTTTCAACATGGGATCCTTATATGGAACTCTCCTTAAAGTTTTCAAACATCCAAGATTAGCATTGGAGCCCTATAATCAAGCCCTCACCACCATGAAGAAGCAGCGACAGCAACTGCCTATCACCATGCTTATCAAACAGACGAAGAAGGTCCCTCCAAAGCCTTCCAAATCGCCTGAAGAAGTGCCTCCCCAATTGCCTGAAGTAGTGCCTCCCAAATCAACTGAAAAAAGTGCCTCCCAAAGCACTTCCTGAAGGTGAAGAGGCGTCCTCAGATGAGTTGTAACTCCTCTGCTTTGCTGTGCAATCATATCTTCGTCATTCATCGGACTGCACAGCTAATTCATCATCATCATCTTTAATTAACATTCATCACTGGTGAGTACCCGTATGATTTACGCATGTAGTAATCTTAATATGTACAGAGTATTAAATTTTTAAAAATGTGCATACGTATTTTTTTTTTCTCTTATGAATTACGTATAAATACCAATGTTTCCCCCAAAAGAAAACGGGACAGCTTGTGACTGTATGAAAGAAAATGTGTGGCTGAATACGTGGAGGTGGGGAACTGGATTACTTTCACCTACAGCTGTAAGCCATACAGTACGTACGTATATTTTTAACGATAAAATGTTTAAGATGACTTGGAAGTGATATTGATAATATCATTTCAAAGATTAATACAGTAATAGGATAATAGTTTAATGTATATTTGATGTAGGCTGGTATTTTTAGGCATGCTTTGGTGTTTGACCTTTCATGGTAGACAGTTATAAGGGTTTTTAGAGGGGGGGTTCTAAGTATTCGCGGGTTTTAGCTATTCTCCAGGGGGGTCTGGAACACATCCCCCGCGATCTGCGAATGCAGTGGGTTCACTGTACAGTCGAGATTGTTATCAGACACAACAACAGTCAAAGCCAGTTGATCAAGTGGTTAAAGGTAACCAGGTGAAGCAAACTACGAAGAGCAGTGTCGGGAAGACTGAGACTAAACAAGCCAAGTGTTTAGCAACCAGTGGAAATGTAACCTCAAGCAGTGAGTGGCTGAGCAGCTTGGAGGCTTTTAAGCCATATATCTATGAAGGTACGCTGACAACTCAAGGAAGGAGCATGCAGGTACCAGTCAAGGTATTACGTGGTACGGGGAGTAACCATAGTGTGTTAGTTTGTAGTGCTCACTCACAGTTGGAGAAGAATCTCACCGGAGATTCAGTTTTGAAGGGTATAGGAGGAGAAGAGGTAACTCCTATATGACGCTTGCACCTGTTGTGTGAATTGGTGACAGGGAATGTTCATTTCGCTGTAAAGGATTCGCTAGCTGTTGAAAGCGTGCATGTTTTACTGGGTATGAAGTTTGTGGTGTGCCATTTGTTCCATTGAGGATTAGTTCTATGTTAGATTTAGAGAAGAAAAACCCCCACCTGTTTCCAAGTTGTGTAACCACCACATCTGCAAGTGAAGAAACTGAAGATTTACCTGCATCAGGAGGATCAAGTGAAGGATCTTTGAGCTTAGAAGAGCTGTTCCAGGAAAGTCAAGTTTCCCCTAGTGTTAGTAATGAAGAGATTTTCCAAGAAGAGGATCCTGTTGTTCTTGAAGAGACTCATAGTAGTCAGTGTTCCTGAAGATAGTAGTGAAACTACAGTAGCAGAGCTAGCAGATATGGAGAGTTCAGCCCTCGAAGTTGGTCAAGTGACTAGAGAGAAACTAATGGAACTGCACAAGGAGGATACGACGTTAGCTGATTTGTTCTCTATAGTTGTTGATCAAGAAGAGATGCAACAAACTCCTACCTGTTATTATCTAAAGGAAGGATTGCTAATGAGGAAGTATCGACCTACAGATATACCAGGAAATGCTGATTGGGATGAATATCATCAAATTTTGATTCCATATCCATCGAGGAAGCAAGTGGTAGCAGTAGCGCATGAGTCTGGACATATGGGAATCAGGAAGACTGTTGAGAAGATTGTGAAGTATTTTTTCTGGCCTGGACTTCACAAGGATGTTAGCAGGTTCTGTTGAGAATGTCACACTGCCAGATAGCTGGAAAACCAAATGAAACCATTCAGAAAGCCCCCCAACAACCCATAGAAGTTAGGAGAGAACCCTTTAGCGAAGTGATTATAGATGTGGTTGGGCCGCTTCTGAAAACGAAGAAAGGAAATGAATATCTGTTAACATTGAGTCCAGTGACAAGGTATCCTGAGGCAATTCCTGTAAGAAATATAAGTGCAAAGGTAATTGCTGAGAGGTTGGTGGAGTTTTTCTCCAAGTTTGGAATACCAGAAATTGCACAAAGTGATAGAGGAACGAACTTTACTTCAAAATTGTTCCAGGATGTGATGAACTTGTTTTGAGGTGAAACAACAGTTATCAACTGCTTATTATCCAGAGGCTCAAGGAGTCTTGGAAAGGTTCCACCAGACAATGAAAATTATGTTAACTAAGTATTGTTAGAAATCAGAAAGAGAATGGGATGCTGGTTTATCCTTGATGTTGTTTGAGGTTAGGAATGCTTATCAAGAAACTATGGGATGTTCATCTAATCATATGATTTTTGGTCAAGACATGAGAGGTCCTTTGAAGCTTCTTGCATAGAATTGGGAAGAAAATCAAGAGGAAATCTAAGGAGAATATGTGAAGAACTTGAGGAGAAGGTTAAGGGAAATTAGAAAATTCTCCCAAGAAAATCTGAAAATAAGTCAAGAGAAAATGAAAAGAAGATATGATGCTAAGACTAAACTAAGAAGTGTTAGTGTAGGACAGCAAGTTCTAGTGTTCTTGCCAGTGAAAAGATTTCCCCTTACCAACAAATTTCAAGGTCCTTACAAAATAAAAGAGAAGTTAAGTGATTGAACTTATGTGATTGAAACACCAGGAAGAAGGAAATGACAGAGGAAGATACGTGTGAATCTTTTGAAACCTTAGTTTTCAGAGACTAAAACTGAAACAGTTTCAGTAACACAGACAGCTTCATCTACAGAGGACGAGGATGGCTTCAAATTGGGAGCTGAAAGCAAGATGAACAATTCTTCCATATTGGAGAATTTGAAAGATAAATTAAAACATCTGAGTGCTGAGCAAAGTGGTGAATTAAGTGAGGTGATGAGAAGTTTCCCTGAAATTTTTGCAGATGTACCCAGGCGTATGTGTACCAGTCTGACAAAGCATGAGATAAAAGATCAAAGAAGATGGAGAACCTTTTTAACACAAAGCTTATTGCTTATCACCTTTTCATCGAGATGTTTTGAAGAAAGAAGTGGAGTATTTGTTGCAGCATGGATTAGCAGAACCCAGTTCAAGTCATTACAGTTCTTCTTGTGTGTTAGTGAAGAAACCAGATGGCTCATTTAGGATGTGTACTGATTATAGGAAACCGAGTTCCATCAGTGTGGCTGACAATTATCCCTTGCCTCTTATAAATCAATTACTTGATAATATTAGGCAAGCCAAGTTGGTTTCCAAGATAGATTTGTTGAAAGGATATTATCAAATTCCCTTGGATGAGAATGCTAAATTGCTGTCAGCTTTCATTACTCCTTTTGGACTGTATCAATACACTGTTTTGTCATTTGGTCTGATGAATGCATCTGCAACATTCCAACGAGTGATGGACCAACTGCTAGGATCCATAGAAGGAGTGGGTGTATATCTTGATGACATTGTGATTTATTCTAATACATGGGAAGAAACCTGAAGATTTTAAGGAAAATGTTCAAGAAACTACGGGAAGCAGGACTAACAATCAACTTACAAAAAAGTGAAAGGCATCTGTTCAGTATCTGGGATTTGAAGTTGGAAAAGGCCTTCTCGCTCCTGTTGATGCTAATGTAGAAGGTATCCGTAAAGCTACCCCCCTACTATGTGGAAACAGCTACAAAGATTTTTTGGCATGGCTGGATTTTATCGCCAATTCTTTCCAAATTTCTCAGCCGTAGTAGCTCCCTTAACTAACTTAACCAGTCCAAAAACAAAGTTTGTTTGGACTCCAGAATGCCAAGAATCATATGAGAAGGTTAAAGCCATTTTAGCTTGAAGACCAGTGCTTCAAGCTCCAGACTTCAATAAGTTTGTAATAGAAGTTGATGCATCCGACTGTGGAATTGGAGCTGTTCTACTTCAAGAAGACAACAGCAGTATTCTACATCCAGTGTTTCATATCTTCAGAGTTGAAAAATCATCAGAAAATATATTCCACCATTGAAAAAGAAACATTAGCATTAATCACAGCATTGAAAAAGTTTGAAGTGTACCGAACAGGCCCAAGAATGAAGAAGTTTTAGTTTTGTCTGACCACAACCCTATCTCATTCATTAATAAGATGAAAAATAATGATAGAGACTGACCAGGTGGTCTTTATGCCTGCAACTGTATAATGTAAAAGTGAAACACATTTCAGGAAAAGATAATGTCATAGCAGATTATTTATCCTGTTGTGAATTATTGGATTCAAACCTGGGATAACTAATCTTCTGGGGGGGAGGAGTCAGGTTTTTGTCTCATACGAGAAAAAGACGAATGTTTTTGCAATCTTACCTGTGTTCCATACGACTTTCTGGTAAAAACGTGTACCTTTTTAAGAAATATGAACAAGTGTTGCCCTGAAGCACATGGCAATTGCGTCATGTTTAAGAGTACATTGCTCTGATCACGTATTGTTGTAATGCGCTAGTTTTGTCCCCAAAACGTTTTGCTCAGGAAATGATATCATCTTCCTCTTCTAGAATTTTCTGTTGTATCGTGTTCCCAAAATGCCTTAATAATGACATCACCTGATTGTTTCATTTCCTACTGGAATCCTAAAGTTTGCTCATTCTGATTTCAGAGACCGTTCATGTGGTTCCCTCTCTCTCTCTCTCACTTTCTTCAAAAGAGATAAGTCATTGACTTAAAATATTTGTGTGGTCATTGATATTAAGCCTAGCTTTTGAAATCTGAATGTAGGAAAAGTGTATATATTTGGTAATGGAACCTAACAAAAAAAGTGTTTTGTGAATCTCAAGCAGCTGCATTTCAGGTGATTTTGCGAAAGTTTTCACAAGCTTGTGTAAGGTAAAGTGAATTTTACTTATTATTACCATGGTATAATTAGGTATGTTAAGCAATTTTTTCCTTAGTGAAATTGTTTTTGGTAAATCTTGTGTGTATTTTTATGTGTTCTTGTGTTTGCAATTTCTTAAATTTTCACATTTTATATATTGGTGATTTAACATTTATTTACTTAGCATTGATTTAGTTTTGTTTAATAATTTAACACGAGAATTAATTCAATTGTGTTTTTTTAAGTACAGTAATAGTAATTTTCTTCAAATTGTGAATTCTGATTATAAATTTTTATTTTAAAAATGAATTTTTGTATTAAAAATGTTAAAAAACAGTGTTTCACCTGTGAATAGGATTAAATGTGTGAATTAGGCAAAGTAATAAACATGTTTTGTCCCTTTAGTTTTGCTGAAGTGAATTACGACCAGGGAAACAGTTTAAAGTTGTTTGATGGAGTGATGTCCTTTTGCTCTAGTATATTTCTTGTTTAATTGTTGATACCTCACATTTGTTTTCCTAAACTCAGTTTGATTTTTTTATGTGATTAATAGGCTTTTTAAGGGATCACTGTTACCTTTAGAGTACTCAGTCGTAATTTTTATAGTTATGAGAGTTTAGGCATGTCGCTGAAGTGAGGTAAATTTTTGAATTCTGTGATCAGTTCTGTAATAACCAGGTACTTGGAACACATTGTGACTATGCATATATATATTTATGTGTATGTATGTATATATGTGTATTTACATATATACATATATATGTATATATATATATATATATATATATATATATATATATATATATATATATATATATATATATATATATATATATATAATATAATAATCATGAAGCTACAAATGTCGCTGAATATCAAATTCACACTACTCGGGGATATCTCCGATGGAGAATTATCACGAAGGGGAATTTATTTAAGTGATAAATGAATTGGTACGCGGACACAAACCTTCGACACGGACCTATTCAGCGACTCCAGTTGACGTTACCACTGCGCCATCCAGAGAGGTATAAGTCATTACCGGGTCTGTTGTACTGTTTTTTCCCGTCGTGAGCGGGGAAATTGTACTTGGCCTCGGCAATGACCCACCTCCACCATGATAGTTCGTTGGTACATTTGGAACACACAGCTCTTATTATGAAATTTTTCATCACACTGTGATTTATATACAATCATGAAGCTACAAATGTCGCTTAATATCTAATTCACACTACCTCGGGAATATCTCCGATGGAGAATTATCATCGAAGGGGAATTTATTTAAGTGATAAATGAATTGGTACCGCCGGGACACGAACCCTCAACACGGACCTATTCAGCGACTCCAGTTGAAGTTACCACTGCTTCATGATTGTATATAAATCACGGTGTGATAAAAAATTTCATAATAAGAGCTGCATGTTCCAAACGTACCAACGAACTATCATGGCGGAGGTGGGTCATTGCCGAGGCTAAGTACAATTTCCCCGCCCACGAACAGGATAAAACAGTACAGCAGACCCAGTAATGACTTATACCTCTCTTGATGGCGCAGTGGTAACGTCAACTGGAGTCGCTGAATAGGTCCATGTCGAGGGTTCACGTCCTGGCGGTACCAATTCATTTATCACTTAAATAAATTCCCCTTCGGTGGTAATTCTCCATCGGAGATATTCCCAAGGTAGCGTGAATTTGATATTAAGCGACATTTGTAGCTTCATGATTGTATATAAATCACGGTGTGATAAAAAATTTCATAATAAGAGCTGCGTGTTCCAAACATACCAACGAACTATCATGGCGGAGGTGGTTCATTGCCGAGGCTAAGTACAATTTCCCCGCTCACGACGGGAAAAAACAGTACAGAAAACCCGGTAATGACTTATACCTCTCTTGATGGCGCAGTGGTAACATCAACTGGAGTCGCTGAATAGGTCCGTGTTTAGGTTTGTGTCCCGGCGTACCAATTCATTTATTACTCAAATAAATTCCTTTCGTGATAATTCTCCATCGGAGATATTCCCGAGGTAGCGTGAATTTGATATTAAGCAACATTTGTAGCTTCATGATTGTATATAAATCACGGTGTGATAAAAAATTTCATAATAAGAGCTGTGTGTTCCAAACATACCAACGAACTATCATGGCGGAGGTGTGTCATTGCTAAGGCTAAGTACAATTTCCCCTCCCACGACGGGGAAAAACGGTACAGCAGACCCGGTAAGGATTTATACTTCTCTTGATGGTCCAGTGGTAATGTCAACTGGAGTCGCTGAATACTGTAGGTCCGTGTCGAGGGTTCGTGTCCCGGCGGTACCAATTCATTTATCACTTAAATAAATTCCCCTTCGGGGATAATTCTTCATCGGAGATATATCCGAGGTAGCGTGAATTTTATATTAAGCGACATTTGTAGCTTCATGATTGTATATAAATCACGGTGTGATAAAAAATTTCATAATAAGAGCTGCGTGTTCCAAACGTACCAATGAACTATCATGGCAGAGGTGGGTCATTGCCGAGGCTAAGTACAATTTCCCTGCTCACGACGGGGAAAAACAGTACAGCAGACCCGGTAAGGACTTATACCTCTCTTGATGGCGCAGTGGTAACATCAACTGGAGTCGCTGAATAGGTCCGTGTCGAGGGTTCGTGTCCCGGCGGTACCAATTCATTTGACACTTAAATAAATTCCCCTTCGGTGATAATTCTCCATTGGAGATATTCCCTAG
This sequence comes from Macrobrachium rosenbergii, assembly GCF_040412425.1. NCBI lineage: Eukaryota > Metazoa > Arthropoda > Malacostraca > Decapoda > Palaemonidae > Macrobrachium > Macrobrachium rosenbergii. The sequence goes on along the minus strand of NC_089781.1, from coordinate 50,152,440 downwards.
GTAGCATGAATTTGATATTAAGTGACATTTGTAGCTTCATGATTGTATATAAATCACAGTGTGATAAAAAATTTCATATATATATATATATATATATCACACATTACCACAGGTGAAAAATAAGAAACGGGTGTAGGTCCTGACCGGTTTCACTTTATTTCCAAGCCATTGACGAAGGACTGATACAGAGTGTGAGAAGTCACAAATATATATACTACAAGAACAGTACTGACGAACATACACAACCGTTATAGGCTCCATATCCCCACTCAGGCCGGTGTCGAGGTAGGGGTGGCCTTTAAAACTCATTTGGCTAAAAATCACAATAGACTCTCAGGGGACATTGCTGATAAACAGACCATACCCCACCTCAGATCCACACCTGACAGGTGTCATGGAGGCGGAGTTTGGAAACTCATTAACATTACTACCCTCATACTGTGTTTACAAATATGATAATCCTATTTTCATATATCTCTACTGCCTACCTTAAAGTTTAAACAATTTACAAATTTCTTTTGATATTAAAGGATCAAGTTTATACATCCCTTGACTGATATTCATATTATGGTTGTAACTTTCTTTTATGAAGCTAGATTCAATGATGTTCCTTTCCAGTGCATTATGAGAATATACAATCCTTTTTGCCCCTTCCCAGTTGATAGCATGATTTTCTCACTAACATGTACAAATATACCACTGTTCCGTTGTGCATATCTCACATTTCTTATGTTGTTCAATTCTTTTTCCAGTGCTTTCCGGTTTGGCCAATATAAAAGTTGTCACAAGACTTACACGGAATTTTATATACACACCCTTTAATATTGTCTGGGGAGTTCTTGATAAGTACATTTTTCATTGTTGTATTGTTCTTAAATGCGACATTAACACCAAAATTCTTAAGAAGATGGGGATATCTTTCATACTATTATTATAAGGCAGAACAAGCAAATTTTTTGTGTTGTAAGGTTCTTTCTGGTTTTGATACATAGTCTTTTTTGCCGCTTCAAATGCACTGTTTAATACACTATCAGGATATTTCAATTTTTGCCTGCATTCCTAATCTTATCTATTTCATCATCAATATATTCAGGGCTACATACCCGTAATGCTCTTAAAAACATAGATGAAAACACTGACTTTTTAACCTTATTGCTTTGTCCAGAATAGAAATGCACATAGGAAGAAATATTAGTGGGTTTTCTATACACACTATATTTAAACCCACTACTATTTCTTCGTATGAGGACATCCAGAAACGGTAAGCACCCATCATTTTCCATTTCCATCGTGAATTTAATTGATGGTACTAATTGATTTAACTTAGCAAAAAGTTTTTACATCTTGGTTCCTGGCCATACACAAATTATGTCGTCAACATACCTAAACCATGTTACATTACGTGGGATTATGTTGTTTAATATCTTCTTTCAAAAATTCCATATATAAGTTACTTAACACTGGGGATAGAGGGTTTCCCATTGCCATACCAAAATTTTGTGAGTAAAATTTACCATTAAATTCAAATTTACAATCTTTTACACATAATTTAATCAGTTCAATTAAAGTACTTTTAGAAAATGGGATATCCAGCTGTGTGTTCTCTAACAATTCAGATAAAAACGCCATCAGATCATCTATTGGCACCTTTGTGAATAGTGATACAACATCAAAACTTACAAGCCTGGATTCACTATTAATCTCTACACTATTTAGTTTATTTATCAGGTCCACATTATTCTTGATATTTGCATTTGAGATGGTACCTACTAATGGGTTGAGAATATCTACTAAGTACTTAAGCTAGCTTGTATGATGCGGAACCAACTGAACTGATAATTGGCCTGGCAGGAAAGTTTGCTTTGTGAGTTTTTATTGTACCATACATGTATGGTAGCGATGGAGAGGTCACACACAACTTCTTTATAAGGCTTTCGTTACCTTTTAACAGGTTTTTCACTTTCTTATTGAAACCACTATTCACATTGTCTATCGGGATTTCTTCCTATGTGCATTTCTATTCTGGACAAAGCAATAAGGTTAAAAAGTCAGTGTTTTCATCTATGTTTTTAAGAGCATTACGGGTCTGTAGCCCTGAATATATTGATGATGAAATAGATAAGCTTAGGAATGCACGCAACAAATTGAAATATCCTGATAGTGTATTAAACAGTGCATTTGAAGCGGCAAAAAGACTATGTATCAAAACCAGAAAGAACCTTACAACACAAAAATTTGCTTGTTCTGCCTTATAATAATAGTATGAAAGATATCCCTCATCTTCTTAAGAATTTTGGTGTTAATGTCGCATTTAAGAACAATACAACAATGAAAAATGTACTTATCAAGAACTCCCCAGACAATATTAAAGGGTGTATATAAAATTCGTGTAAGTCTTGTGACAACTTTTATATTGGCCAAACCGGGAAAGCACTGGAAAAAAGAATTGAACAACATAAGAAATGTGTGAGATATGCACAAGGGGAACAGTGGTATATTTGTACATGTTAGTGAGAAAAAATCATGCTATCAACTGGGAAGGGGCAAAAAGGATTGTATATTCTAATAATGCACTGAAAGGAACATCATTGAATCTAGCTTCATAAAAGAAAGTTACAACCATAATATGAATATCAGTCAAAGGGATGTATAAACTTGATCCTTTAATATCAAAAGAAATTTGTAAATTGTTTAAAACTTTAAGGTAGGCAGTAGAGATATATGAAAATAGGATTATCATATTTGTAAACACAGTACGAGGGTAGTAATGTTAATGAGTTTCCAAACTCCCTCCATGACACCTGTCAGGTGTGGATCTGAGGTGGGGTATGGTCTGTTTATCAGCAATGTCCCTGAGAGTCTATTGTGATTTTTAGCCAAATGAGTTTTAAAGGCCACCCCTACCTCGACACCGGCCTGAGTGGGGATATGGAGCCTATAACGGTTGTGTATGTCTGTCAATGCTGTTCTTGTAGTATATATATTTGTGACTTCTCACTCTGTATCAGTCCTTCACAATGGCTTGGAAATAAAGTCAAACCGGTCAGGACCTACACCCCTGTTTCTTATTTTTCACCTGTGGTAATGTGTGATAAATGAATCACGTACAAAAGTGATAATAATCATATATATATATATATATATATATATATATATATATATATATATATATATATATATATATATATATATATATATATATTGTATATATATATATATATATATATATATATATATATATATATATATATATATATATATATATATATATATATATATATATATATATATATATATATATATATATATATAATAGCCATATATACATATATACATATATATATATATATATATATATATATATATATATATATATATATATATATATATATATATATATATATATATATATATATATATATATATATATATATATATATATATACATATATATATATATATATATATATATATATATATATATATATATATATATATATATATACATATACATTTTATATACATATTTTTATGTATGTAATATATATATATATATAAATTTTATGTACATGTATATATATACATGTAATATATATATATATATATATATATATATATATATATATATATATATATATATACATTTGTATATATATATATATATATATATATATATATATATATATATATATATATATATATATATATATATATATATATATATATATATATATATATATATATATATATATATATATATATATATATATATATATATATATATATATATATATATATATATATATTTATATACATGTATATATATATATTATATATATATACACACATTTTATATACATGTATATATTATATATTATATATATATATATATATATATATATATATATATATATATATATATATATATATATATATATATACACACACATGTATATATGTTTTATGGAGAAAAGATACTTAAACGATCGTCCTTTAGACTTTGATGATACCTTAATTTTTAAGAGTTGTGACCAGATTCCTCATTTTTTGGAGTGCTTTAATTCTAATCATATTAATATAGGATTTACTTGTAAAATTGAAGATAATCATGTGCTTTCTTTTCTAGATATTCAGGTAAAAATCTTGATAACTTTCACACCTCAGTCTTTAGAAAGTGTACTTTCATGGGTCTTATATCTAATTTCAGTCAGCTACACCGTTGAAATATAAGATGATTTGATATTGACGCTAGTAACCAGAGTATATAAGATTTGTTCTAGGTTTTTGAATTTGCATGAAGAACTGGAATTTCTAAAGTCACTTTTAAAAACAATGGTTTTCCGTTGAATTATGTGAATACATATATTGGTAAACAACTTTCGAAATTATATGTAAGCAAACAACCTGAAACTACCGCTGATGTAAAGAAAACCTGTTATTTATTTACCTTTAACCTTTACTGGAACTCATAGTTACGATTTAAAAAAGCATTTAATTTCTGTTTTGTCCATTTGTTACCCTCAGCTAGATATCAAAATATATTTCACTTTGTAAAATGAATTAGGTAATTTGTTTAAAATTAAAGACCCAATACCAACCAGTCCTCGGTCCAGTCTGATCTATAAATGTCAATGTAGTGGTTGTGATGCCACTCACATTGGAAAAACTACCAGATCAGCTTGGATGAGGTGGTTTGAACACCTAGTAAGTCATATCGTACAAGCAATTGTCTCTCAAGGCCCAGTTACAGTGCAGTTAGAGAGCACAGCGAGGAGACTGGTCACCTTTATGTATTGATGATTTTTCTGTTTTAACCACTGCTCAATTTGCTACAGACCTCGACATTTTAGAGGTTCTATACGCCATCAAGATAAAGCCTTCTTTGGCTAGAAATGTGGCTGTAACCTCACTTTTGTGTTTTTAGTCTGCATTTTATTGGTTTGCATATTGACTAGTGTATTTGTTGTGCCTTTGTGACTTAAATTTTGTATTTTGCTTTATTTTATTTTATTCATTGATTTATTTTGAATAGCCATCTTTTAAATGTATTCTTATAATTTTTATGGTAAGTTTGCTGTATTACTTTGAATAATTATACGAATTGTAATTGTCATTTTAAATTTGTAGGTTGAACACGAGTGAGAGTACTGCCCGAAACATGTCCCAATAAAGTTGTGTAAAATGCTGTTCGGGTTTTGACCTTTGTGTCCTTACTGATATGTACATGGTGCTTCCTGCTGGTGTATCCATTGCTCTATATATATATTTTTATATATATATATATATATATATATATATATATATATATATATATATATATATATATATATATATATATATATATATATATATATATATATATATATATATATATATATATATATATATATATATATATATATATATATATATATATAATATTTATATATATATATATAAATATATATATATATATATATATATATATATATATATATATATATATATAAATATATATATATATATATATATATATATATATATATATATATATATATATATATATATATATATATATATATATATATATATATATATATTCACACACACATTTATATGTAATTTCTGGGAGACGGTCGTTTTAACAGCTCGTGAATGCGTAATGTACTTAACAGATTAACTCTGATGTTTACAGGGAGAACTACAAGTGACCCTAAACCCTTACAACTCTAGACCATCAAATAACTTGGGTGTTTTACAGTCCCACAAAGGTAGCGTGGGTCAAGAGTGTCACTGCCAGCACAATGGTACAGGTGTCCTTCTCTTCCTGCAGTCACAGCAAATGTTGCTTCATCCGACCATAGAACGTTGAGCCAGTCTTCCTCGTTCCAATTCAAGTATTTGTTAGCAAAAGCAACCCTACAACGCTTCTGCTTGAGGCTCAAAAGGGGTTTCTTTGTTGGGCAGTGGTACGTGTATCCAAGTTCGTTCATGCGCCAAGGCACAGTTCAAACAGAACACTCACTGAACACATCAGGATTCGATTCCTTCGCTATGCGAGCTGTTAAACATGGGTTTTTCTGTAATTCCCTTTTCAACACACCTGTAGCCCTTTTACAGGTCTTACGAGGGTGTCCAGGTCGTTTCAAAGCCTTATGGGTGTCGGAACTACCACCCTGCCTGAACCTCGCCGTGTACTTCTGAATACTCCTCTCACTAACACCGGTCTGATTCACTGTATCTTTGGTTTGAAGGCCAGATTCCTTCAAAGCTATTATCTGTGCAATAATTTCAGGTGTTTCAAGTCTCTTGTTTTGCCCGTAATAAATGAACAATAGCCACTTTACACAGTGCAACACGGTGAAAATGCGGGGAGAACAGTAGCGCAGTCACACATGAAATGCTATCCACAATGGCGGCCACCCTCAAACTGAATGATTAAAAATGGAATGTTATGCTCACTCAGGATGCGCAAATATCACATAGCCGGCGTATTATTCTGCCTCAGTTCATTCACCCTTAAAAATACTATTCTTTTTTCATCGGAATAATAAACCAAGTGGCGTTACCTGGTTTATTATTATGATGAGTACTGTATATACATTATATAAACTGACTGATACTGTGTACAGGTTTTATACTGTATGTATGTTTACCTCTGCTGCATTGTGCAAGTTTCTTTTTCAATAGTTTTCCTGTATATGAGTACATGTATGTTGTCAGTTAACCACAATGAGTTCGTTTTGAAAGAGAATGCATGTTTCAGTGAGCATCATAGATTCCATAATGGGACCAGTGTGCCACATGTTATTCCATTACTTGGTAATATAATTTTTCTGCCGGCAGTATTCAGTCTTGACTAGTTTGTCTTTTAATGGTTATACTAATGGTGGCTTTTACCCCATTTTGGAAACCATTTTTAGCTGAAGTATATACAGTAATACCTCGAACTTGCGCGATTCGAGTTGCACGAATTCACAGACACGTGAACATTTCCGAACATTGAGAAACCCTGCAAAAGTGTTTGTTTAATTTTTTTATGTAATTTATAAGTTTTCAAGCTTTTATGTGTAAATTAAATAACATTAAATATTATTAAAAGTAATAATTTTCTCTCTCTCTCTCTCTCTCTCTCTCTCTCTCTCTCTCTCTCTCTCTCTCTCTCTCTCTTCTCTCTCTCTCTCTCTCTCTTTTAGTGAGATGAATTTTTATGGTACATGTAAACAGGTATGTTTATTTGTATGATAAATAAACTTTATACGTAATATGTACTAATTTTCAAATATTAATAAGATTAATAAAATTAAATAATAATAATAATAATAATAATAATAATAATAATAATAATAATAACAAAACTGTAATACAAAATTCGTATTATCTTGAACAAACAAATTCTTCCCTCATCTTTTGTAAGAAGGTTGAAGGCAAAAGCTGTCAGACATGTCATTTAACATGACAAGAATGGGAGTGTTGCTAATCAGTGGTCAAATTTTTCTTGTAATTCTGTCTCTCTCTCCTCTCTATGTGTCTAATAATTCATAAAAAATTTCACTCTCTTAAGTAAGGACAACTGTTATCTCTCTTTCTCTCTCATTCAAAGTTAGCCAACCTACATATTACAGCACTGTTTCTCTGTATGTCTTTAACTGTACAGTAGATAATTTTGAATTGATATAATTTTACCTGTACCGTTTATAAACTGTAAATGCACAGTTCTAAAACATGGAGACAGAGCATTTCAGAACAAAGAGAAAGTGACAGAATAAAAAAGTTTGTAAAAACGAGGTTGAGAAGACTTCTAAAAATAGATTGGTGGAATGGGGAAGAGAGTCACACACTATATTCTTAAGTCAACCATTTATTTCTTTTTTAAGGGTAATGTATTAAGCTAACTCTCTCTCTCCGTAATGATTCATAAATAATATAACTTGACATTTCAAGTAAGACAATCTCTCTCTCTCTCTCTCTCTCTCTCTCTCTCTCTCTCTCTCTCTCTCTCTCTCTCTCTCTCTCTCTCTCTCTCTCTCTCTCGTGTGTTATTCTCTCAGTCTCCATAATAATTGATAAATAATTACACTCTCTTAAGTAAGGACAACCCTTGAACCAGGCGATTCTATACTGTTTGTGTTGGTTCTCTCTCTCTCTCTCTCTCTCTCTCGTTCATAGTTAGCGCTCACACATTTTTACAACTTATTAATTCTCTGTACATCTTTACCTGTACAGTAGATAGTTTAAATTGATCTAATTTGACCTGTATCGTCTACAAAGTGTAAATGTGCTAGTGTTCCAAATACGTTCTAAAACATAGAGACATAATAACTAAGAGTTGTATTGGTCAAAATATAAAACTGTTTGTTCATGAAAAAGCATTTCAGAACAAAGAGAAAGAGACGCAGAATAAAGAAGTTGTTAAAAAGAGGTTTAGATGGTTCTAAAAATAGATCAGTTGGAGAGAGAGAGAGAGAGAGAGAGAGAGAGAGAGAGAGAGAGAGAGAGAGAGAGAGAGAGAGAGAGAGAAATTCTCTTACAACTCTCAGTTTTTATGTAAACCATTTATTTCTCTTTTTTAAGGGTAATGTATTAAACTAACTTGTAAATGAAATTACAGCAACTTTAATTCCATTTAAAAGTTAACTTACTAATTTGGGAGCATGATTAAGGTCATATTTAGTGTTTGAACTCTAGAAATAAGCATTTATTAGCATTTTTAGAGACCATGCCAAACTTACGCGAAAATTCACCCTGCGCAAGGGGTTCTGGAACCTAACCTCGCTTAAGTTCGAAGTATGACTGTACTAAGTAAAGAAAGTTTTGTCCTTGTTACAAATACTGTACATAGTTTATTATATGTATGTTGCCACTAAAGGTCTTGCCATTAAGTGGTTTTTATCTCTAAATTTTTTTGCCCTTTGAAAAGTAATTTATTTAATGAAGACACAAATTTGTGTTTTTTATTCAGCTTTTTTTGTTTGACCTTTATGGTGACTTTTAAACAATAAAAGGCTTAAATTGGGAAATAAGCAATACGGCTTTGGTTTCAGCTAACATGCTGTGTGACATACCATCTCATTGGCAGCCTTGTGTGGTGAAGTTAGGGCACTTAGTTGCAAAGACGGTGGTACTTTGCTTTTAATCATCATTGATTGGCTATATAAAATCTGTTATATTTAGTAATTTCAGCTTAGTGTGTGAAATAATTCTCTGTTGCTAAGTCCATTTTCTTTTCTTACAGACTAACCAAAATCTAGCAAGAAAGGAACAGGATCAAGTGTCATATCTGAGAGAGGATCCCAAAGATGACAGCTTTCAAAAGGATAGCTGTAGTTCAAGAAGACCTAACTTTGGTGTGAGGGGTTTGAATAAAGCAGAAAAATCAGCATGGTCAAATAACACCACGGTAAACCAGCAAGAAAAGAGCGATAGACAGGTGAGGCCTGATTGGCAAGAAAGGCCATGGGCAGATACACTGAAAAATAGTGATAGAAGAGATGACTTTACCACAGAAATTCCAGGTTATAAACAAGAAGGCCCTTGGAAATCTGAGGCATCTGAGAAAAGTGGCTCTGTACAGTCACAAAGCCTCCTGGGTGAATTTCCCCAACCTTCAAGTCTCCTTGGGCAGTATCCTCCATCAGTAGGGAAAGATGTTATCCAAGCACTTTCAGAATTTGGTGCCAACAAAAGTCAAAACAGTCAGCCAGCAAAGATGGTACCAAGTAAAGTATTAGGTGGACAACAAGTTGATTTGGGGCTAAGCCAAAATCATGAAGGGCATAGGGCTGATTTTGGACCAGTTTCAGGCCAGAATGGACAGCGGCCAGAGTATATTGGTAACCAAGGCCAACGACCAGATTATGGGGTAAGCCAACGGTCTGAATTTGGAGGAGGGCAACGACCTGATTATGGCTCAGGACAGCGCTCTGATTTTAGGTCAAACTTTGGCCCTGATCAGCGATCAGATTTTGGACCTAACCAAGGTCCTGGAGGGCGATTTGATTTTGGTCCAAATCAAAGTCGAGGGGGACCTTGGGCATCAGACATTCCACTTACAAAAGGACAGAATGAACATTGTCCTGATTTTGGAGCAAACAGGAGTCAGAGTGGACAGTGGGGAGACTTTACATCTAGTAGGACCCAGGGTGGGCACAGGGGTGATATGTGGAATAATCGCTCTGAGGGTCAGTCAAGAAGCAACTTTTGGGGTTCTGAAAAGGATCCAGTAAATAGTTCATACATGGGACCAACAAGGTCACGCATGGGAGAAAGAGATTATGGTTTGTCAGGTTATGATAATGGGATGAGGGATGGGACATTTGGTGGTGGACCCGACATGTGTAGTAGCAGTAGTGGTTCGCATCGAGGTAATTGGCTAAAAGATGATGACAGACTAAGCACAGGAAGATCACGTCCTGGTTTTAAGTTCTAATTTATTATATTGGTGACGCATTTATTTTCTTAGGCTAGTATTATTGAGGGCTAAGATGTCTTTTAGGACTAATATAGATTACTGTAGATGTGAGCCATGCAGTTTTGTGCTAGAATTATAAATAGTTTAAGAAAGATTTTTAAGAGCGTTTTGCACCCTTTTTAATCAGCTATTTTGAGTTAGTCGTATTTCAATAGAATCAAAGCAGTAGCAAAATGTATTTTGTTATTAATGTACATTAGGTCACGGGTATTTTCAATATCTAAGCCTTCTTAAAAATTAAATGTTGTCTTTTTTTGTGTTGTAATTCTTCATTGATAGATTGTTTAAAGATTTTTGTACCAAGTGTAGTTCCATGTATGCAGATTATTCTTTTTAATGTTGGTTAATGACGTAAATGAGAAAAATTATACTTACTGCATACACATTACTCAAGTGATTAAGGTATTAGTATAATTTTGCTTTGCATTGTACAATGTAGTTCATTCAGAATTTCTTTTTAAGTGTTATTTATTCATTTCTTGCTCTGTTTACTTTTGATTATTAATTGAATGTAATAACACCTAGTAGGTTTTTCAGACTACTGTAATAGTACATTTTTATAAGAAATGCTAAATACGTATTCCAAGAGAAGGATTGCATACTTTTATGATTTATAATTGCTATAAAGCTGAAACCTTCTCCTCTGGTAAAGAGACTTAATCATTCTCTTGAGGTTTTGTTACAACTTCTTGAACTTCAATATGTAAATGTGCAATTATTGTTACACATATTTATGTACAGGTACCATAGTTGCAAAAACCAAAAAAATATACAAAAAATCAAGAGTAGAGTCATTTAATAGCCCCTAACATGAATAAATTCCTAAATAGTGTGCATTTAAATGTGCATTCCAGGCCATCATTAAGTGTGTATTGTAAATTGAATATTTGAATTATTTTCCTGCATAAGTCCTGTACAGCAGTAGGCTTGATGTGGTATACAAAATATAAACAGACATAGTAAAATGCATACTCATATCAGTTCTAAACTTAATAGCTATTATTACTACTGTATAAGTTTGTTCTTACAACACATAGATTGCATAGCTGAGATCAGTTACTGATGTCTGGCTCTAATGCCTTAACCCTATCTTGTTGCTGTAACCTAAATTTCATTGGACTTTCTCATATTTTCACTCCGGTTTTCTCCTCCTGAATTTTCCAGACTGATATTTTGTTAATGAATCATGCACGACTAAGTATGGCTTTGATTGCTGTTGGACATGAAGTAGAAAAAGGAATATAAAGAAAAAGTGTCACCAAATATAGCATCGGAAAGTAAAAGATGAAAATTGATGAGAGATGCCTATGAAATGCAGCAGTGAGGAATCTGGTGTCACGGTCGAGAGGAAGGTGGAATCAAAGTATTAAAAGGGTCATTGAAGAGAAAGGCGAACCTTCAAAGCCTGTCGTCGGAAGACAGGCAGAGAGAGAAGACGATAGAGAAGTATTCAAAGAGAAAGGGACACAGGTGGCAAGGTCAAAGAAGAGGATTTTGGAGGAGTGGAATAAAAAGCTGAATGCAAGAGAAGGAAAAAATAAAAAGATTAGGATAGCCAAGTGGATACAGAATTGTAAAAAAGATGTGAAGAGTGCAAATGACACAAGTGGTGAAAATTGAGAAATGACAAGGTAACGGGCATTATTTTGAAAATATACTGTACAAACAAGGGATGAATAGGAACTGGAGGATTTTGACAACAGAGGTGGGTGGTGGGCTGGGTTCGTAGATGATCCCTGGCATGTAATGTTATTATTGGACTACTATATTAATAATGAGTGAATAAATTCAGCACAGAATTACCCTTGAGTCAGGTTTATATTCATGGCTTCAACTAAAAGCAAGTAGATAAAAAGGAGGAATACATTATTGTCAGTAATTCTGTTGATGCTGGATTTCATGAAACCAGATCATTGCGCAGTGAATCATATCATAGAAAGGGGCTTAACGTGGTATTCTTGATTTGTTAGTAAGCTGCTCTACCTTCATAAATTTAGACATTCCATGCATTTGAGCAAGGAGTTCTTCGTGCCACATTAATTATGGAAAATTAATCATAGAAAGTTTTACCATTGACCCTTAATGCTTCATTCGATGCCCGTTTTCATGCTACTGATTTTCAGTTTAAAAAAGAAACATTGTGTTATAGAAGTAGCGTAAGATTTTTGCATATCCACTGTGAAGTAATTAATGTTAAATAATTAATTGTCCTTGTATGAATTCAGAATTTGTTGAGGCTGTGGATTTCCCACATTAATTTCATTGCACAATAAGTAGACTTTCTCGGGAACGGTCTTCATTGATGAAAAGAAAAGCATTTTGCTGAGAAACATGACTTTACTGTCCAGGTTCTTTGGTTACTTATTTTTGGTAGATGCTGTTCCTCTTCGGAGGAGGAATGCCCCTTATATTCTCAATTTGATTCCATAAAACAAACCATTGTTGGCCTGTTTCATTGTTGGTAGTGATGGATTATGAATGGACTCAAAGCAAGAAGGTTCTTTATCCTGCTTAGTGTCTGCATGGATGGCAGTGATCCACCCGCTCTTCAACAAATGAAGGCTGAAGTGGTAACACTGCAAGGACGGGATTGAGTGACATACTGGCTGGGCGTTGACAGGTTAGTTCCTTAGTGAATGACTGTACAGTTGTTGTTGTTTCAGACTTAGCTGGCCTTGTGCCAGCACGGGCTCTTGCTCCTAGAGCAGCCCGTAAATGAATGTACAGAATCTTTGAAGATGTTATTGGCCTGTTCGAGCGGTAAAGTAGCATCTACACACAGACAGAGCAAAACAGAGGTAATGTTTCGGACATCTGTGTTTGTCGGCAGACAAACAGATGGCAATTGTGAGAGACATAATAAATGTACAGTGATAAAACATACATCAATGGAAAGGCCAGGAAATTCTACATATGGCCAATTGCATGAGTTTCGAGACATTGATGAATACAATGCAGTAGCATAATATATATGAAATGGCGAGGCGTTTGACAGTCTTTACAAACAGAACATACATACAGTTTGATACAGAAGATTAGGTGGAACATTATGAGTACATGATTAGAATGCTTGCATGGCAATGCAAGTAGTGGTGATTGTACATTCATCAAGACAACAATGGTTAGGGAGAAACAGACGGAAATATTGTATGGTAGAAGTCGCATTCCTTGGGTGAGAGAAAATGGGATGCTTTTGTTTTTACTCATTGTCTGGGTCCCTCCGAAGGATGACGAACACATGTGTGCTCGAAAGAGACCGCGGTCGGTGCGATGGGTCTCTTACAACACCATTACCTGCAAGGATTGTGAAAGAGGCATCCACCATGGGCTCCTATGCCTTTTCACCAAGGGAAGTAGATGGGGTTAATGCTCAAAACGAATACCAAAAAAGTTTTTCATACCCAAAACTTGTTTTTTCACAGTGTATCCACTGCTCCCCATCAAAGGAGCATATAAAAGAAATTGATTGGTGATGAAATGGCTGATCTCATGAGGAACGAATCCCAAAGCTGCCCAGATGAGAAGGGCCATGGTAGGGGGGCATTTTCCTTCTGTTTGGGATTCTGCAAAAAATTACAATGAATAAAGAGGTTTAAAGAACCTTCAGTTTTGTTACCTTAGAACAATGAAGGTGCTTACCCAACCATGTCAGGATGGAATTCAAAATTCAATATAACTGTTCCTGGCTGTTCCCAGAAGTACCTTGGCATCAGATCCCTGTGAGAGATCCCCTTTCCTCTTTTATTCAGGTTTTCTTTAAGGAATTAACGGTGAATGAAGAGGGATAACTACCGTAGGTGTGTTAAATTTTGACAGTAAAGTGACTTGCTCAACAATGTCAGGATGGACACAGGAAAACTACTCTGTCCCTGCAGGGTAATTTTTGAGGAACAGTCCCTGGTGACCAAACCTTAAATTTTGAAACTTCCTTCTGGACGTCATGTGACTTGGGAAGGGTTGGGGTCTGCCTTTTAATTAGGAACACCAAGATGAGGGTAGCTTGTTAGTGGTAGGGTGTGGGAAAAGAGGACCACTGGGGACATTAGCCATGGCAATTGGGTAAACTGTGAGTGATGGGGGGCCGGCCCTAATAGTCGAGTTGCCGCCCCATAGGAATCTATAGGGAACCTATGAATTTTCTGCAGTACAAGGTTTTATGCTTGATATGCAATCCCAAGGGTATTCCAAGGTATTTGAACTGGGTTGTCCAAAAAAAAAAAAAAAACCTTGAGCATTGTTTTCTAGTCTTATATTAATCCCGCCATTATCCCAAATCGTATTTTCGAAAAAATCGTTTTATCCGAGCATCATAATGAAAACATTTTGGAGTCTACACCTATGTTTTCATGGTCAAGGATTAACATAAGGTCCTTAAATATATTATTTTTAAAATCTTAGTATAAGAATTAGAATTCATGTATGTATTAAATAACTACACAGCACACATGAATAACAATGGCAATGATTGTCTAAGAATGAGTTTCTCTCTCTCTCTCTATTATATAATACAGTATATATATGTATGTATATATATATATATATATATATATATATATATATATATATATATATATATATATATATATATATATATATATATATATATATATATATATATATTATATATATATATATATATATATATATATATATATATATATATATATATATATGTGTGTGTGTGTGTGTGTGATATATATATATATATATATATATATATATATATATATATATATATATATATATATATGTGTGTGTGTGTGTGTATGTATGTATGCATAGCATATTATGTAAAATGGGTAGTGATTATATCTCAATTATCCACCTTCCTGAGTAAGGAAAAAGTTGAATTGAATAAACATTCCCATCCACTTGAAGCTAACTGTCCTTCATTGTACTATATAGTGAATGGTAAAGTTGCACCAAGTGAAGTCAACGATTAAGATGCACTGCAAATTGGAGAAAAAATGGTAGCATCGTTCCAAGATTCACTACCGTCTGGATTTCATTCAAAAATTTCTAACTCAGTCCAAACTATGGAGCAGCTAAAGCTTGGCATAAAAGTGGGAGAACAGAATGTTTTTTTGACTTGGAAACCATTTTCCTCACGTCTTCTCATGGTAGGACAACAACACCAGCTGGAGTTAGAAAACATTTTCCAGTATGCATTATGTGCAGTCCCTTCATCAATTATTGATGAGTATGTTTGCTAACTTATAAGGCACTAAATCTACTCTTACAAGACGTCTGAAAGTTCTACAACCTAATGCACCAGCCCCAGATATCATCATCGTGGATGCACAACAACTCTTATATCATATAACATGGCCTCATGGTGGTGATGTAACTGTGCTTGTTGACAACATAAAGAGCTACCTTTCTAAATACCCTACATATTGTGAAAAGATACTGGTATTTGATAAGTATTATGACCTTTCAATCAAGGACCATGAGAGACAGAGACGTGGTGGCGAAGGTACTACAGACTACAACCTTACCCTTACCAGTCAACTCCCAAGTAGGGATGCCATCATGAAAAAGAAAGACAACAAAAAGAAGCTCTCAGCATTAATATCCTCCATCTTCTTCGGTAATAATACAACTTTGGAGAGCAAAAGTAGTGGTGTCTTTTTACATGAGGAAGCTGATATTACAATGATCACATATTTGCTACAAGTAGCAGAATGCAATAAAACAATCAGGGTTCTTAGTAATGATACGGATGTGCTGGTTCTGCTAATTTACTGGGTTTGGAAAACTGAATTGTATTCAAAATGTGAAGTTCAAATGGATTGTTGGAATGGAGAAGTCATAAACATAAATGAGATTTGCAAAAAGCTGGGTCCTAAATGTTTGCAATTGTTGGGGATGCATTCACTGACTGGTTGTGATAATGTATCACATCCATTCAGCAAAGGAAAGATTGGTGCTCTAAATGTCTTGCTGTCAGGGAATTTCCCTGAACTGGATGAAATACTTGGTAAGGAAAATGCTACTGAAAATGAACTTATGAAAACAGGACAGGAATTCTTCGCAGCACTGTATGGTATGCCACAGGTATCTCGATGAATGCAGTCCGCCATAAAATATATACCAGAAAAAGAGGAAAGCCATTGCGAATCATGGCCTTGCCTCCCACACATGCTAATCTGCTTCTCCATGTGCAAAGAGCGCATCTTCAGATGATGATATGGAAAGCTGCTGATCAGCCAGAACCCCCAAAATTCGATATTGAGAAATTTGGATGGCATGTGAAAGACACAACGCCATCGCCTTCTATTGCTGCTATTCCACCAGCCCCTCCTGGTTTGACAGACGTACTTAGTTGTGGTTGTAAAGTAGAAGGCAAAGCCTGTAGTTGTGCTACTTGTTCTTGTCACAAAAGTAAAATATCTTGCAGTGTGTACTGCGTTTGTGGAGGTCTGGATGGATGCTATAACCCCTTTTTGCTAAAACTGGACCAGTTGGATGAAACTGATAGTTCTGATATTTCTGATGTTGATGATAATTAGCTAGGACAAATGACTTATTCTGAGTCCAGTCCCGTGTCAGCTGGTGAAATTCCATTACAGCACGAATTTCTAGGTATAATATGCTAGATATACCAGAGAAAAAGAGCTTTCAGGAAAGCTGGGGTTACTACCCCAGTCGAGCGTCTTCTCCAGGGAAGACGTCGGTATAACGAAGGGGTGAGTGAAAGATCACTACCACGGAGACTTACTCGAAAGATCTCTCCCTATCAAAACCCCTGGAATAGAGCGGTGAGCCGTTACAGCCCCTACACCCAATACCCGCCAGGACGGCGACACCAGCGCCACCTACCTCATTCCATTTTCTAGCACGTGATCGCTACCTTTTCCTTTTGTGTGCTCGTGCCTTTTTTGTGGATTTTTCATCTTTCGCCATGTCATCGAGCAGCTTTACTATCTCCAAGTTAAGTACCATCTTATTGTGGGGTTTTGTTCTATATTTTGGCTGTTTTGGTCTCGTATTTTCATAAATATTTGAGATCTTTTTATGACGCCACGGCGTCCCCGCCAGCCATGTCGATCATGAGGCGACCCCTTCAGTTCTTTTCTGTTGGGGTTGTCTCCTTGTCGTTATAGATGATATTTTTTGCCCCATGGTTCCCTTCCTGGTGGGTTTCCTGCGGTGGCCCCCCTTTTTTTCGAAATTTACATAATTTTGGCCTACCGGCCCTTTTTGAAGGTGATGCCCGTCCAGGTACCCCAGGTTGGGTTCCTATTATTTTTGTCTGTATTAGGCTATTTATTTATTTTATTCTTGGCGATGGTGCTCTTTTATTTTTATTTTTATTTTTACCATTGTTTTTACCTCCTGGTGGTAGCGGCAGCCTCAGATCTAACCGTTGCCCCAAGGTAGGCTACGCACCCTATTGAGCACATTTTTTTTTATGTTTATGTGTGATGGTTTTTAGTGGAGTAGGCTTATTTGCTTCCATCCCCTGCCCTGGGTGTGGAGGTCCATCAGGTTGAGGGAGTTTTGGTTGCTGTTTCCTCCGGGGTCGTTTTTTTAATGTGGGCAGAGTGAGCCCTTTAGTTCTCTTCCTTCCATTTGGGGGAATAGAGTTCTTTGGATGTGTTTCCTCTAGGCTATTCGCCTTCTTGCCCCCCTTCTCGATCCCGGTTGGTTCTCGGCACAAAATTTCTCTCCCTGTTTGTTCCTCCTCCCCTCCGCACTCCTTCCATTTTTCCTAGCCTATACTAGGTTAGGTCCCTATTAGGCTTTGCCTAGGCAGGAGTCGGGCATCGAGGCTTGGTTGCTTCCCTCCCTTAGTAGTAGGCCACCCTCCCAAGTTCATTTTTCTTGGAGTGGTGTATGGTGCAGTTGAGCCGGTTATATGTTTCCCCGTCTCCTGTTCTCTTTCTTCGTAGCCTACCATTCTCCCTACTCCACCCCTCCCACCCTTCCAGCCTTGCTCTACTGCAGCGGGTGACGCTAGATGGCGTTTTCTCCGAGTTCAGGACTTCTCCATTTGGTTGAGGGATTCGCTCCCTCCCATACAGTCCCTAGCATCGCTGTGTTGGTGTTGGTGGTTTGTTTGTAGCTCGAACGTGTTCGAACACTCTATCCATTACTTCTTTTCTCCCGTCGGGTTACTTGGCTGGGTTATTATACTTGCTCCGGTTTATGTTATGAATATACGAGCATCTTGCCCACCTTGTTTCTCTGGCGGGAAGTAAGTGAAGAAGGGATTTATTTATTTATATAAGGAGCGGATCCCTCCGGTCTCCGGAGCATTTGCCCTTTATACTATCACTTGTTTAATGTTATTGTTTTTGATATACGTATTTAAATATCTGTGTTATCTAACGGAGTACTCTCCTTATTTTTAAACGAGAGTCCGGTTCTACGCCTGGGGTTCCGCCGTTATTTTTACTGGCAACCCTTGCGGTGAGTTCTTGTTGTCTCATTCCTTTCATTCCCGGAGTATTCCGGGTCTGAAAATCTTCCACTCTGTGTATTTTAGAGCTTATTGGCCCAGTTTATGATAAGGGAGTTCTTCTCCGCGGAGTATTCCGGTTGCAGTTGAAATTCCGGCCTTGCCAGCTTTAGATTGCTTAGGGTGGTAGGTTCATGTACTTTTCCACTTACAGACTGTTCGCTGTGAGGAGCCGGGTGTACCGCCTCCTGCAACAACCTTATGGTCACGTAGTTTGCCAGACCCACGCTGGTTGTGCGTCCGCCTGGATGATCTGGTTGTTTGGCACCCGATGGTTGTGAGGTTTGCTTTGCTCTCTGCACAACCATCCAGGATGAGTCGGTAAGTGACAGCCTTTACCGCTTTATGCTCCTCATTTTGAATTTTGTTTACGTGGTTCCCGGACTGTTTTTTCGCCCTTAGCTAATTGCTGGCTTTCTTTCAGGCGGACGAAGTCCTCCAAGAAGTCGGCCTTGGAATCCCTCCGGGCCTGGGTGGCTGGGTTTGGTAGAAATGTTCCGTCGGGAAGCCCTACGTCCTCGACGCCAGGTTGAGGGACCTGCTCTACCCGGCGCACGGGTGGCGGCCGCAGTGCCTGAAGATCTTGCCACCCCATCATCCAGCAAATCCGGGATGCGACCCAGCCACCCCAAGTGGATATCCTCTACGCTGAGGTTTCAGAGGACGTATTTATTTTGGATCTTAACCTGGAACCTATGGCTACAGAACAGGACCAGGTGGTAAGTAGTGAGGTAGGTGAGGTTGTTGGGGCAGGCCCCTTTTGACTCCCCTGCTTCATCTGTTTCTTCCTTTTCAGGTTTTGGGAAGTCTTCCTCCTTGGGTGATAGAGCTCCATCAGCTATCCCCAAGTTGAAGTTGAAGACTTCATGGAAGGCGAAGGGCTATAAGTCCTCGTCCTCCAAGAAAGCATCGCCTTTCCCCGTCGAAGGCTAAGGTCTCAGGACCTGTAGCCTCCGGGAGCAAGTCTGGTTCCTCCAGCAAAGGCGCGAGTAAGAGGGCAGCAAAACCAAGCCCTCCTCGCCAACCTGCCTTTGACGCAGAGGCCTTTGCTAACCAGATGTTTCAAAGATTTACTGAGGATATCAACGATAAATTTAATAAGATATCCGAAAAGTTTGCCACATGACAACATGCTGGCGGGAATGGCTAAACCACCCCAGCCGAACCACAGTATGTTATTCCCCGACACAGCGGACCTCCCGCCTTTCGATGTCGGTAACCCTTGGCGTTTATTTTCTCTGGGCCATCCAACATGATGGCAAACTCACTGTTGAAGGTCTTGGCACGAGACGGTTGGAGGAGTTGGAATTCTTCCCCCGATCTTTTGCCCCCTATCCAGGCTTCGTGAAGCTTGACAGAGGAAGCATGGATACGTTCAGATAAGGTTCCCAGGAGACTGTCATCATCCCTAGGGACCAAGCTCAGTCGTCTCTCCTGCGCACTCTGACGGAGTGGCAGGCAGACAACACAAAGTTGACTCCTTTCAAGGGCAACTTTACCATGTTTGCCCTGGGAGACAACCTTACCAACTCCTTGTTTGAACAAAGTCGCCCTGGCTACAGCCCGAGCGTGCTTTGATGGTAATCCGTTACCGCAGCTGAGAGAAACAGACCCCACTTCCTGGTATTCCCAGGAAGTGATGAGTTCTGGATGGATGCCCCGTCCACCTTCACGGTCGGGAAGTTGGACCCCTTATGTGCTTCCTCACAGTTTAGTGAGCAACTCCCCAAGCTGCCTGAATCTTTGCTAAAGGCGGAGTTTGATGCCCGGACTAAGCTAGCCCGGTCCCTGAACTCCGTCTGCCTTACGGAAGCCACTGCCGTCTCCTGCGCGGACGAACCATTTTTCCAAGTCTTGGCTAAGTCCCTGCTGGCTGGCTTTCAGTCTGACCTTTTGAGTTCATCATGGCCAGACTGGAATGCAGAAAGTTCATCTTTCCAATGCTACTATCCGTCCACGAGCCTAACAAGCTCGTTAAAAGAGCTCGATCTGGGGACCTAACCTCTTCCCAGAAGAAGAGGTTACGAATGTTATGACGGAGGCTACAAGGGCCAACCAGAGTCTGCGCTCTCGCTGGGGCATCTCTGCCTACAAGCGCAAGACCCCAGAATCTGGCCGGCCCCCAGACGAGAGGAGGTAAACGCTTTAGGAGGCATAAGAGGCCCCACCATCAGGCGGTAGTCCAAGCCGTCCCGGTCTCGGCAGTGGCACAGCCTTCCACCTCAAAAGCTCACCCCAACAATATGTGCTGGTCCAACCAGCTGCCCTTGCTGCGCCCTGTATGTTGCTTCCCAGCATACAACCCCACCTATGAGGGCCGGGGTTACTTTCACGGCCTTAACAGGATCGCAAGGGGGAAGAGGCAGGGCCCCCTCACAGAGGAAAGGCAAACACCACCCCAAGAGGAAAACCTGGACGTGGTAGAGGGAACAAACCCGCTCCCTCCCACTGAGAAACACAGGTAGGTGGTCGCCTGTATTGGTTCAGGGACCAATGGACCTTCAGCCCTTGGGCACACAGTATTGTGTCCAAAGGTCTGGGATGGAGCTGGATCAAGGACCCTCCTCCTCCAAACAGGTTTTACCAGCCACCCTCATCAATCCTACAGGATTATGTGGCAGAATTGCTCAACAAACGAGCAATAAAGAAAGTAAGGCACCTAAAATTTCAAGGCAGGTTATTCACAGTTCCCAAAAAAGACTCAGATCAGCAAAGAGTGATCCTGGATCTGTCGCGTCTAAATCTCTACATAAAATGCGACAAATTTCGCATGCTTACAGTAGCTCAGGTACGGACTGTACTTCCGCGTGGAGCTGTCACCACCTCTATCAATCTTTCAGACACTTATTATCACGTCCCGATTGCGCGGAACTTCTCTCAGTTCCTCGGTTTCAGACTCGGGAATCAAGCCTACTCGTTCAAGGTCATGCCCTTCGGTCTAAACATTGCGCCCAGGGTATTCACCAAGCTGGCGGACACGGTAGTTCAACAACTCCGGTCCCGAGGATATCCCTAGCAGCATATTTAGACGATTGGATAATTTGGGCACCAACAGTTCTAGAGTGTCAGAAGGCTACGACCATAGTCATCAACTTCCTGGAGTCGTTAGGTTTTCAACTGAACAGAGAAAAGTCCCGCCTGACTCGAGTCCCGGTTTCAGTGGCTGGGCCTCCAGTGGGATCTGTCCTCTCACACGTTATCTCTCCCGCCTCCCAAGAGGAAAGAGATAGCATCTCTCACCAGGAAATTTCTCAAAAATCAATCGGCATCCCGCCGATCCCAAGAAAGGGTCCTTGGGTCCCTTCAATTTGCCTCAGTGACAGACCTGCTCTTAAAAGCGAAACTAAAAGACATAAACAGAGTGTGGCGGAGTCGAGCCAATGTCAAGCTCAGAGACAAGGTCTCTCCATCCCTCGAATCTTAAAACAAGATTGCGGCCTTGGGCCACAGTCAGAGGCCTGTCCAAGTCAGTTCCGCTTCAATTTCCCCCTCCGGCACTAGTTGTCCACACAGACGCTTCCCTAAGCGGCTGGGGGGGATATTCTCCAAAACAAAAAGTACAAGGAACGTGGTCCACAATGTTTCAGCAGTTCCATATAAACACCCTGGAAGCTATGGCGGTCTTTCTAACTTTAAAGAAAATCCGCCCCCCCAACCGGATTCATATCAGGCTGGTATTGGACAGCGCAGTGGTAGTTCATTGCATCAACAGGGGCGGCTCCAAATCAGGTCGAGTAAACCAAGTAATGGTTGCTATCTTCTCCCTGGCGAACAAGCACGGCTGGCACCTGTCAGCCACCCACCTAGCGGGGGTACGGAACGTGGTGGCGGATTCCCTGTCCAGGGCTACTCCGTTGGAGACGGAGTGGTCCCTGGACGCGGAATCTTTCAAATGGATTTGCCGCCGGTTCCGGTCTCCAAGTGGATCTGTTCGCAACGGAGAGCAACTTCAAGCTCCCCTGTTATGTGGCCCCCAACCTGGACCCTCAGGCGTACGCCACGGACGCAATGACAATAGATTGGAACAATTGGGAGAAAATTTATCTGTTCCCTCCAATAAATTTACTGCTGAAAGTATTACACAAACTCAGGACATTCAAAGGTCAACCAGCCCTAGTAGCCCCCTATTGGCCGAAGAGCAATTGGTTCCCTCTTCTTCAGGAACTGGGATTGTGGAGTCTTCGGATTCCCAAGCCCATACTGACCCAGACAGTACAAACCAAGACTGTGTCAGCTTCCTCAAGAATTCAGAATGCCCTAGTTTTATGGACTTTATAAAATTCGCAGCCCAAAAAGGGGGCAAACATTGACCCTGTCAACACTCTGTTTCTTGAATCAGATAAAAGAGATTCTACTCTTAGACAGTATGACTCAGCAGTCAAAAAGTTAGCCTCCTTCCTAAAAGCATCTGAAGCCAAAATCATGACGACTAATTTAGGAGTCTCTTTCTTTAGATCACTGTTTGAGAAAGGCCTTGCTCCGGCCACTATTACCACAGCCAAGTCAGCCCTGAAGAAAGTATTTCTTTACGGCTTTAAAATCGACCTTACAGATTCCTATTTTTCATCCATCCCCAGAGCATGCGCTCGTCTGAGACCAGTATCACGCCCACATTCTGTTACGTGGTTTCTCAATGACGTCCTTAAGTTAGCATCAGAGATGGATAACTTTCAATGCTCTTATCAGGATCTGTTAAGGAAGACCTTATTTTGATTAGCTTGGCTTCAGGTGCTAGAATCTCAGAGCTGTCGGCTCTCACTAGAGGTGATAATTTTGTGAACTTCCTCCCGTCCGGAGAGGTCCTCCTTTCCCCTGATCCTAGATTCTTAGCCAAAAACGAAGACCCACAAGACAGGTGGTCTCCTTGGAAGGTGGTGCCCCTTCCACAAGACCAGTCTTTATGTCCAGTTTATACACTTAAATCTTACCTTTTAAGAACTCCACAGAGTAAGTCGGGTCCTCTTTTTATCAGGGAGAAAGGTGGTACTCTTTCACTGAATGGTATAAGACAACAAATTCTGTATTTTATTAAACAGGCCAACCCAGATTCAGTTCCTAAGGTTCATGATATTCGAGCAGTTGCTACTTCCATTAATTACTTTCATAATATGGATTTCTCAGAACTGTCTAAATACATGCATTGGAAATCACCTCTAGTGTTTAAACGCCACTATTTAAAATCGCTCGAAGCCCTGAAATTTTCCACAGTGGCTGTGGGAAGTGTCATCTCCCCACCTTAACCAATCATATCCTTATCCTCCTTTCCCCCGCCTGCCTGCCTCATTTACTTCTCTGCTTGTCCTCCTGGTTGATCATGCCTCACTGCCTTGCTCCTCATATTGATGTATCTTGTCTCTGTTGAGTGGAAACTGTAATCTGACATGTTATGATTGTTTTTTTATTGTGGGGTACTGGGCAGTTTTTATTTTGCTCCATGTACCCCAGATATATGTATATGCACTGTATATTTTGTTTACCATTTGATTTTGATCTCTTACGTGTTTAGCTTAAGTTTACGTGTGTAGCTTTAAGATTGTGTATACCAGTTAAGATTGTATGTGCCATTGAACCTATGCAATTTTCACCTATGATGTTATGCTTTAGTAGTGTTAAGTGGTTTTGGGGACCCCTTCCCCGTCGTGCTGGGACTTCCCCACTCTTTTCGTAATTTTAAGTCTTTGATGTGCCTTAGGTTTAGTGTTCTTCTTACATGTAAGAGATTCCCTCATTAAACTGCTTTTAATTTTTGTTTTTTCTTCAGATTACCTTGTTTCCTTTTTCCTTTAGTTTGCAGCCTTGGCATGATTCTCTGTCACTATTTCACCGGCTGACACGGGACTGGACTCAGAAAAGGGATTTTGACAAAGGAAAAATCTATTTCTGAGGAAGGTCCCGTGTCACCCGTGACCCTCCCTGACTCACCTATTGCTCCCCCCCTCTTGCACATGCCAAGTCTGGGGTTAGTGCTAGCATGGAATGAGGTAGGTGGCGCTAGTGTCGCCGTCCTGGCGGGTATTGGGTGTAGGGGGCTGTAACGGCTCACCGCTCTATTCCGGGGTTTTGATAGGGAGAGATCTTTCGAGTAAGTCTCCGTGGTAGTGATCTTTCACTCACCCTTCGTTATACCGACGCCTTCCCTGGAGAAGACGCTCAACTGGGGGTAGTAACCCCAGCTTTCCTGAAAGCTCTTTTTCTCTGGTATATCTAGCATATTATACCTAGAAATTCGTGCTGTAATGGAATTTCACCGGGTGACACGGACCTTCCTCAGAAATAGATTTTTCCTTTGTCAAAATCCCTTTTTTCTTGATTTTCATTTTGCTTCCAAGACTCACAGAGTGTTTGGTTGAGCTATTTTTCTTATCTATGTGTGTATATATATATATATATATATATATATATATATATATATATATATATATATATATATATATATATATATATATATATATATATATATTAATGTTCAAGAAACACACTAATAGTAATTCTAGAGTAATTTTTACCTAGCAAAGTGCTAAGCAACCTTATATTGACAATAAGATGCTGTGATTTTATATATTCTCAGATTAATTCTAGTAAAATGTTCAGTTTTATAGAGAGTGAGATCTCGGTTTTCTTTTGGATCAGTTTGAAATTATTTTACACGCAGAATTTTCCATTAGCATGCTGAAAATGAATGATACAATAAAAGCAATGCTTTTATCTTAATCCTTGACCTCAAAAACATAAGGTTAGACACCAACATCTCATTTCCATGCTTACGTCCTGAGTTATTGGGAAAAATAGTTTTTTCACTAATGGCGGATTTTATTGCCTAATGAAAAACGATGCCCAAGGTCGTCATTTGGACAAGCTTTCTAAAATATCAAGAAAACACCCAAGTAATGCAAATACACCTAAAAACCTTGTACTATAAAAAATTCATAGGTTCACCCTGTTCGCAACTCGACTATAATGTTTCATCTTTGTAATACTGAGTTCTGGAGAAGATTACGGGGTGATTTCCTCTTCAGCACGTCCAGGAATGATGGGCTAGTGGACAACAGTGACTGCTAAGCGTGATGGTGATGAAGCTTTGCCCCCGGCTAAGAAAGCCGAGTTCTCTGATTAGGGCTCCTGACACCATGGCGGTATTGCAACTACTGAATTGAAGAGACGCCAGGAGTTGTAGGAATTTATTCAAGGTCCAGGTAACAGGAGCCCTTGCAGGGGCCAGTCTTTGCAATGTAAAGGTTTGGAGAGGGAGGTAAAGACTTAGTCATGGAATCATTGCCAAAATATAGAGCAAAAGCTCTGATAGTGCAGTGTTATACGTTGTAATTGTGGTGGTGGCGAGGTACTAGTCTTTGCTTGAGTTAGTGGATCAGATAATTCAAAGCGGTTTTGATCACAATTTCAATGGGACTCCATGTGGAGGTAGTCCAACCTCACTTGCCATACATACTGGTATTGTTCACAGTTTCTACACTAGGTACCAAACAATGTTAGAAAATCCACAGGTGAAGGTTGTGGCATAGTATGGAGGATGCCTAGACAACTTTCCCTCCCACTTTGTGGGAGAGAACAAAGGATTACAAGATGACTGATTTCCTTGCCTGTTGTTGTAGCAGAATGAACCAGTTGGGCCAAACTGGGGCCACCAAGTAGGTGGTTCTGTTGTGGTGTAGAATAGATAGGGAAATTAGATAGAAAAGAGAGAGAGACAGAGATATATAGAAAAGAGAAAAAGTTAGGAGAGAGAAGGAGAGAGAAATAAGAATAAAGAGAGAGGCAAAGAACACAGTGATAACGCCCAACAGCTGTTGTTGTATCATGTTATCAATACGCTGATCAAGGCAGAAACCATAAGCAGTATATCGTGTTGAAGCCATAAAAACAGTCGTAAAAGTGAGAAATAATGGCCTCGCAATTAAGCTAACCAAGTCATGAGTCAGCACAGCCTAAATGCTTACAGCAGCTGGTTCTATAGCCCTGCCTTCTCAGGGAGGCGTTTTCGTGGAAGTTCCAGGAATTTGGGGGTTGGCCCAAGTGATGTACTTCTTCAACCTCCAATCAATTATGTTTGGGAGGGGTCTTTCACACACCCTCCTAAGATCACCTCCAATCAAGTCCTCTAAGGAGTGATTTGAATCACACCCACTACAGTCCTTCCAATCAGCTACTTGAAGGGGAGGCCTTGCTGATTAATCCTTCCAATAAGGCTAGAAGGAGGTGGAGATTGCAGATAACAAGTTTTCTAGGGGTTCAACGAGCTAGAGACTGACAAGGAGAGAAGAGTTGAGAACTGTGTCCTTCAAGGGAGAGTACATCTCCCCTCGCTTCAGTGTTCCCCATATAGACTGAGTCAAGAGTGATTCGTTTTCTATAATTGTAACTTGTTAATTTTGTACTGATCTTTATAATACTAAGTACAAATTAAAGTGAAGAAATTACCGATCTTGTCTCTATACGCCTTTCTGAGAGATATCAATACTTAAAAATAATAAATATAAAAGGAAGATAGCACATCATCCGCGAAGCGATCTGAAGGACACCTCGAAAGAAACCAAGGTAAGAAGAGAAAGACTAAAATCCATACAAACATACAACAAAGAACATAAAAGGGAGAGATAATCCGCAACAAATGGTGGCAGCTTATTTGGGTCCAGAAGGCGAGACGAAACAAACGAACATTAATGAAATTATCAGTGCAATTATTAAGTTACAGTGAAACGAAATTCTACAAAACGAACTTAGATTTTTTACGACGACGACCAAAATATGTCTGAAGAAATAAAAACACTCCAGTGAACTAAAAGTTATGTACAGCTTACAAGAGAACGTCGAGTGTGAATAAAACTAGTTTTAGTGCACCCTGAAGCAAGAACATTTTGAACTGTTACCGTCAACAAATTGAGCAAGACGCCGACAGCGATAATAAGCCCAGTGTTTTGGCGACATTTCATCGAGTGATTGAAGAAAAACAGCGCACAGGACTTTCAACAAGATTCCGAAGGCGGAAAACAACAGCGAAAAACAACGCAGACATAGTGTGATATTTTTTACGGAATACGGCGGCGAAGCATTCACCGCGGAAGGCACAACAATTAGCGATATCACGATATCAGCAAAACAACACAGTAAGTTGATGATAAATGAAATTACTGTCCGCTCTCTCTCTTAATAAATAAATAAGTGAAAATATATTTTTTTTTCACATCTTGCTATAAGATTGAAAATTAGGAAAACTCTCTCTAGTGAATAAAATTCTTTTTGCATAAATACCAGCATTACTCTCTCTATGATAGTGAATTATTTAGTAAATAATTTATATAGGGAATTAGTTATTTTTTTCACTCGGTTGGTGATGATTATTTGAGAAGTTATATATATAATTTTGTGTAATTATTATGATGAAATTTGATGATATGATGCCCAATTTCATATAAGAATTGATTTTTGTGTATTGAAAAAGGTTTTAATAGTGCACTTGAACTCAATAGAGAATTAAAAATTTTTTTTGGTGTGACAATTTGACAAATTGTTTTTAAATTTGGTACAATATAACAAAAAATTTTTATGATTGATGTACTCTGATTGAATAATTTTTTTTGTGTGTGGACATGCAACGAGTGTTTGAAGAATTGCTGGACACTGTTAGACTTTCACATTACGATTTAAGACCGTCAACAATTAGACAAAGTCGAATTTCAAGGCTAAATTCCCACTCCGCTGTAGTGCAAGGAAACAATAACAATAATTACACAAATAACCAGAACCAAAATAGTGTTAATCATACTAATACTACTAACAATAATAATAATAGTAACAATACTAATAATACTAATAATACTCGCACCTTAAAATTTTATAACATGAATCAGGCAGCTGTCATAACAACCGCCAGACGCTTCTGTGGACAGGTGGATGATTCCAATCCCGACAAAAGCAGACTGGAATCCTATACTGTAAATCATTGGCTAGCAGATGCAGATAGTCGTATAATTTCAGGGGGAATAACAGATGAAAGAGCTAAAATAAATGAAGCCTTGTTGCTCGTCAGCTCAGAACATGGAGACGCACATAAAACTTTGAGTTCCACAAGTTTTAGCAAACTTAATAACTATGTAGAATTTAAAGAAATTTGTTTATCACTCTGGGAACCAGTAAATCAGACTGACGGTTTATATAACCTAACTAGATTTCTTAACCCACAATATAAAACAATTGCTAATTTGTATGCAAGCGTGGAGAATGCAATAGAGAAAATAACCGAAGACTTAATGAAGACAGGTATTACTATAGGAGACAAGGATCAGTTTGGGGCTAGTGCCCATAAATTAGTTGAGCTACGACATGTATTAAATTACGTGTCATTTGGAACCATATATAATATTCTTGGAGAAGAGGAAAAGAAAGCTTTCAGAAAAATAAAACTTGATCCCAAGAAAACAAGCCTTCAAACATTGAAGACAATGAGAGAAGAAATCCAAAGGAAAGAGATAAATCTATCCAAGGAATTCGTGGGAACAACAGAAGCACAAAATGAAAGGAAAGTCAGAAATAATAATCCTAATTTTAAAATGAATAATAAATTCTATGATAATTCCAGACAAGTAGGAAATAAACCAAATACCCCCCAAGGGAAATATGCCCAAAATACTAAAAGAAAATGGAATCCAGATCAAAGGGAAAGAAACAATCTAACAAAGAGTGGACCACACAAACCTTATAGATATGGTCAAAACTCAAACACAAACACTTCAACCCAAGTGAACTATTCCGCTCAAGGGACGAGACCAAAGACAGCCTGTGAAAACTGCGGGTATACAAATCATTTTACAAATGAGTGTAGAAAACCTAGAATCTGCACGGTTTGTAAGAAAGTAGGACATTTATCAAAGAATTGCTGGTTTAAAACACAAGAAGGAAATAAAGAAATAGTTGAATTAAGTAGTAACCGCTCAACATCAAATACTGTAAGTCTTCAAATCAATGATAATTTATCCCTACACAGAATACCACAAAGTCCCTTCAAGAAGATAAATTAAGAGTAGAAGAATTAGCAAAAAGGAGAAGTGAAGGTTCAACGCACTATATATATTGCAGAGTAAAGAAGTTCTATTTTCCATGGATGAAGAAGAAATAATCAGAAAGGATTTACCTATCATTAAAATTCCAATACAGAATAAATTATGTACTGTCCTTATGGATTCAGGTAGTACTGTAAGCATAATTGATAAACACACCTTAACAAATTACTTAGGCGTTAAAGAAACGCTAATTCAGGGTCAAAACAAAAATAATAAAAGGAGTAGCGGGTAAACAGATTAAAAGTTTAGGAAATGTGAACTTAGAAATAGACCTTTCGTCACATAAAACTGTTGAAAGTTTTATAGTTTTAGAAGACAGATTCTTTCCCGCACAGGTGTTGTTCTCATATAAATTAATGAAGAAATGTGGAATTATACTGAATTGCCGAGAAGGAAGAATTAACCTTACACAAGATAATAAAAAGAGCGTATGCTTTACGCTTGAAGAAGAAAAGTTTCACCCAAATCTGATCAATTTGTCTGAGACGACTTCAACAAGCGAGAAAGACATACAGAAAATAACTTATCATCAAGAGAACAATCAAATTAAATTGAATGGTAATGGAAAGGAGGAATTTCCACAATTACAGACTAGAAATTTAAGATCTGCACATCCAGAAATTATAGGCTACCCTCCAACAAAAGAAGTGACCCAAAAATAAATAAAGGTGATCCCCAACGTTCTGAATATGACGAGGAACAAGACATGTGTGATGATAATTATGCAGAGATAAATACAGAACATTATAGCAATGTAGTAATCAGTTGTGATAATGAAGGGAAATTAGTAGATGAGGTACTGTTGTTAAACAAAATAAATAAAGTAGATATAAATGACATAATAGCAGTAACTGAAGACACTAGTATACATGCAGAACATTGTTACTTTGCAGATATAAAAGATGAAGAAGTATGTTGTGTAAGCACTGCCGGTGATAATAAACTACAATTTATACTAAACAGACAGGTAATTTTGCATCCAAAGTGTTTAACAAAAATACATCTAAGGGGAAAAGAAGAGATAGGAGTTAAAGACGTTCTTTTACTAAATGAAGAGTTACCAGAATTTGTCAGGATGGATAATTCTTTAGTCCACATCAAGGGTGATACTTGTGAAGTTAAGGAATACCTATTAACAAACCATTACTAACATTAGAAGAAAAAGCATTTTTCTCTGTAACTGGTCAAACATCTGAATTAAGCAAAGAAGTGAATAAAACAGATTTTCCAGAAAACAAAGGTAGATTAATTCAAGTATTAGAAAAATACAGAGATGTAATAGCAATAGGAGATAAATTAGGTAGAACAAATGTCCTAAGACATAAAATTGTATTAGATGATGGAACAAAACCATTCTTTATTCCTAATTACAGATTACCAATAAGCCAAAGACCCATAGTTGATAATTTGATAGAAGAAATGAAGAAAGATGGGGTAGTCATTCCTTCTAAATCTCCATATAATTCTCCATTACTACTTGTTCCAAAGAAAGATGGAAATTGGAGACTTGTGGTAGATTATAGAAAGTTAAATTCCAACATCATCCCCGATAGAATGCCAATGCCAGTGATTCAAGATATGTTAGCTCAATTACGAGGTGCAAGGATATTTTCATATTTATATTTACTTAGTGGATACTGGCAAGTACCTTTAGACGAAGAGTCGAAACCATTCACAGCCTTTAGCACACACAAGGAACACTTGCAATTTGAAGTCATGCCATTTGGACTCACTTCGGCTCCTTTAACGTTTGTTAGATTATTGCTTAAAATATTAGGGGATATAGAAAATGTTGCAGTTTACTTAGATGATGTTATCATTTTTAGCAAAGATTTAGAAAGTCACCTCAAAACTTTAGAGATAGTCCTGGAAAGATTAAGAAAAGCAGGATTAAAAATCAAATTAAAGAAATTTCAGTTCTTAATGAAATCCTTGGAATACTTAGGACATGTAATTAGTGAAGATGGTCTGCGAATGCAAGCAGGCAAGATAAAGGCAATAGTTGAATATCCAGCTCCTACCAATTTGAAAGCATTGAGACGATTCCTAGGAATGGTAGGCTACTATAGACCTTTCATTAAGGGCTTTGCTACAATAGCCAAACCATTAACAGAATTAACAAAGAAAGATGTCAAATATGAATGGAATAAAGAACAAGAGACAGCTTTCCAAACATTAAAGAGTAAAATGACCAGAAATCCCGTACTAGTCTACCCAGATTTCTCCAAAGACTTTTACTTAGCCTGTGAGGCCTCAAGTACCGGGCTAGGGGCTGTATTATTACAAAAGGACAAAACAAGAATGAGAGCAGTATATTATGCCAGTAGAGTTTTGAATGCTGCAGAGAGAAATTATAGTACAATAGAAAGAGAATGTTTAGCATTATACTAGGGTCTAAGGAAATTTAGACACATAATCTTAGGACATAAAGTCAATGTACTTACTGATCACAAACCCATTTGTGATTTGTTTAAGAAGAGAAATTTTACAAATAACATGAAGTTCAATAGATGGTTCATTAGTGTGCTAGAATTTGCTCCAGAATTCAGATATATCCCAGGAAAATTTAATACACTAGCAGATGCATTATCCAGAGCCCAAGAAGAAACACAGAAATGTATTACCACTAATACTTTTTGTTTTAGCTGTCAGGTGGTAGATTTAGATTTAGAAAGAGTACAAATACAACAAGGGATGGATACCTAAATCAGGCATATAATAGGACAATTAATGACAGATGAATCTTTAAAACCTGATTTTGTTTTAATCAATGGATTATTGTATAAAAGACCAACAGAGAAGAATGGTGATTCTCGTCTATACATCCCAAAAACACTAATCAGAGAAGTTTTAGAACTAACCCACTCATACAAGTTAGCAGGACATCCTGGAATCAAAAAGACAACTAGAATCCTAACCAGAAACTATTTTTGGCCCCATTGCAGTGAGGATGCCAAGAACTTTGTACAAAATTGTGTAGTTTGTAATAGACATAAAGGTAACGTAAATCCCAAGGCTCCACTTGAAAAATACCCATCGGAGTTTAATCCATTTCAAGTCGTATCTATGGACTTTTTAGGTACATTTCCTACCACTGTTAGGGGGAATAAACAAATATTAGTCTTTTTAGACTATCTAACAAGATATGTAGAGATTGTACCAGTAAGAAATAGAGATGCAATTACAGTAGCAGAAGCTCTTAAATCTAGAATTATTACGAGACATTCATGTCCACAAGTTCTCCTTTCTGACAATGCAGCTGAATTTACTGGTGAACTTTTAAGAAAATTATGTGAATTTTATGAGATATATAAATGTCAAATCACAGCATATAAACCAAGTTCAAATGGAGCAGTAGAAAGAAAGAATCGTAAGATAAAGGATATCCTGAAAACTTTAGTTAAACCTAATACAGAAGACTGGGATTTAGCTTTGGAAGACGTACAGTTTACTATAAACAATACTGTAAATGAGACAGTAGGAGAATCACCACACTACTTGTCATACG
The DNA here is from genome assembly GCF_040412425.1 of Macrobrachium rosenbergii. Taxonomy (NCBI): domain Eukaryota; kingdom Metazoa; phylum Arthropoda; class Malacostraca; order Decapoda; family Palaemonidae; genus Macrobrachium; species Macrobrachium rosenbergii. The sequence goes on along the minus strand of NC_089781.1, from coordinate 50,118,943 downwards.
GATACGAGAAGAGACTACCAAATACGTTACTAGATGATGCCACACCACCCCGACATACTTATAACTACGATGACTATATTGCCTGGAAAACTAGGCATACGTATGAAACGATCAAACAGACAAGGACTAGACTTACGGAAGCTCAGTGTCCAAGCAAAGTACTACGACAAAAATACAGCTAAACCAAAAATTGTAGTAGGCGCTCAGGTATATGTTCAGAATCATGTTCCAGAAGGTCCTAATGTAAAAGTATCATCAAAGTTTAATGGTCCTTATAGGGTATTAGAAGTGTTGAAATGAAATAAGCTAAAGATCATAAGTGAGAGTGATCTAAAGGAAAGAATTGTTCATACCAATCATGTAAAGGTAATAAAAACAGACTCTTGGTCCAATAAAAGAATAGTTGAATTACTGAAAGAAGATAAACAGGAACCAATAAATAACAAATACAACTTAAGAAAAAGATAAATTTATGCAGTGTTGAACTGTTATATATAAACAATATGTAGGCATTAAAATACCTCATGTATACAGAATATCTGATAAGGCTTATTCTTACAGATACAAACATGCGGTTCTTCTTGGTTATCATAAAACTGCTTTATGTGTCATCCGAGGTGGTGATCCGGAAGGGTGCACTACTAGAGAAAAAGGGATCTGTGAAATTAATAAAAGACTTGGGAATAGTAAGTATTGACATTACATCAGTGTTTATCAATGAAATGACGTTGAAAGATGTTCAAAGGGAATTAAAATCATTAATTAAGAAAAGTGAAAATAACAGTGTTTTACCATTGTTGGAAAAACTAGATAATGACATAGGAAGTGTGTTAAATACAAGATCCAAACGATCCCTCTTACCTTTTTATAGGAACAGCACTTAATCAACTGTTTTGGAGTCGCCACCGACTCTAATGTAGAAAAAGAAAGTGCCCATATAGACAAACTGGAGAAATGGGCAGCAACAAGGGGCATTGTGTTAAATGAGATTATAAACTCTCAAAACTTAAACAGTGAGGAATTGAAAAAAATAAAAGATTTTATTAATGCTGTCAATACCAATATTACCAATGAGATTAAGGTAATAACAGATGAACAACATTTAATTACATTTATGAACAATGTTAGAATTGTATTGCAAGACCATAAAGATCTGTTAAATGCCATTTTGTTAGTCTATAAAGGAATATTAAGTCCAACATTAATTAATCCAAGGGAGTTAGAGGGCATAATTAGTGATTTTTTGATAGAAGGACATTATACCCCTATGGTAAAGGATATAATGGTCTATTATAATTTGATAACCACCAAGGTAGTTAAAAATAAGATTCTTCTAATACTACCTTTTAATCAAAAAGAGGCAGATGTACTGATGTCCATACATCCATTTCCCATGTTGATAAAGGAAAACATAATTATCTCAAATGTCAACCACATGAATTTTGCATTAGAAGAACATGGACTAATGATGTCATTTATTACTGATGCTCAATTAAGAGATTGTATACTTTTGAAAGATAAAGAGTATATTTGCAACCTTGACAACCTGTATGAAACTACTAATGCCTATCCTTGTGTTCAAGAAATAATTGAAAACAAAAATCAAGAGACAGTACTGTGTACACAATTATCCAAACATGATTTTGTTTCCATCCTAGTAGATCAGTCAGTTTTTGTGTTTTCACTGAATTCAGTAACAGCAACTATTAATTGCCATAATATAAGCACTGAAATTAATTTCAATAATGTCCATGCTTTTGATAAGACATACAAGTTAGTTATTCCTAATAAATTATATTATGAACCTCATGTCTTCACAGAAATCACAATCCATAAAAATACCCCATACATGAACTACTCTAGTGAAGTTAAAGAATTTAAACTGTCTCAGTTAGAGTTTAAACAAATAAATGAGTTGGATTTAGTAGATGAATTTTTCTATTACAAAGAAAATGTTTCACTAATTTTGTCTCTGTTCAATTTGGTCATAATCATTATTGTAATAATAGTGTCTACAATTTTGGTCAAACGTGTGGTAATTTCAAATATTGAGAGGATTATAACAGAAATAAAAAGGGCCAATGAAGAGTAAAATGATCTTATAGACATAATTTACTACTGAATTCTTTATGCATTATTATTTGTATTATGTGTTAAAACAATTAACAATTTTTACAGTATAATAATTAAAAATATATGTATATGTATGTATATGTATCTCTTTTGATTCATGATATAATATGTGTATTTTCTACCATATATTCTTAATTGATTTTTTTTTGCATTAGTGCATTGACACAGTTTGTGCAATTTAAATATTTTTTTAATTTACTTGATGGGCAATCATATAAATACTTTATTTTGTTTGTGTGATTTTGCAATCATCCATTGAACTATATTCTTTTTGTCACACTGAGGGCAGTGTGAGGTAGTGTGACTGAGTGATGTTGTGGTGTAGAATAGATAGGGAAATTAGATAGAAAAGAGAGAGAGAGAGATATAGAAAAGAGAAAAAGTTAGGAGAGAGAAGGAGAGAGAAATAAGAATAAAGAGAGAGGCACAGAGCACAGTGATAATACCCAAAAGCTGTTGTTGTATCGTGTTATCAATACGCTGATCGAGGCAGAAACCATAAGCAGTATATCGTGTTGAAGCCATAAAAACAGTCGTAAAAGTGAGAAATAATGGCCTCGCAATTAAGCTAACCAAGTCATGAGTCAGCACAGCCTAAATGCTTACAGCAGCTGGTTCTATAGCCCCGCCTTCTCAGGGAGGCATTTTCGTGGAAGTTCCAGGAATTTGGGGGTTGGCCCAAGTGATGTACTTCTTCAACCTCCAATCAATTATGTTTGGGAGGGTCTTTCACACACCCTCCTAAGATCACCTCCAATCAAGTCCTCTAAGGAGAGATTTGAATCACACCCACTACAGTCCTTCCAATCAGCTACTTGAAGGGGAGGCCTTGCTGATTAATCCTTCCAATAAGGCTAGAAGGAGGTGGAGATTGCAGATAACAAGTTTTCTAGGGGTTCAAGGGAGAGTACGTCTCCCCTCGCTTCAGTGTTCCCCATATAGACTGAGTCAAGAGTGATTCGTTTTCTACAATTGTAACTTGTTAATTTTGTACTGATCTTTATAATACTAAGTACTAATTAAAGTGAAGAAATTACCGATCTCGTCTCTATACGCCTTTCTGAGAGATATCAATACTTAAAAATAATAAATATAAAAGGAAGATAGCACATCATCAGCGAAGCGATCTGAAGGACACCTCGAAAGCAACCAAGGTAAGAAGAGAAAGACTAAAATCCATACAAACATACAACAAAGAACATAAAAGGGAGAGATAATCTCACCAGTTCCATTGAGGGTTAGCAGCTTGCTTAAAATCTTCAAAATCTGGGACAATGGCCGAAAGACATAGATTACCTTCCATTTGCCTCAGTTCTGTAGAAATGTGTCTCATGCTACTTTCCCGAGTGTCCAGGTTTGGGGACACACGTACTGGAAGTTGAAGTTGAAGGTTGTACTGTGCAACAAACAACAGATCAACTTTAGGACATGAAGCAGGTTAGTAACCACGTGGAAGGAGGCTGGGTTTGTCCAACATCTATAGAAGAATAATGATAATTAGTATAGTGTCATTATTGTGAAAGATACAATCATTTATATGAGTCCTTAATGTTAAATCTAAAAGAGAAATAAAGATGATATTATTTACAAATTAGTAAATAATTTTTTTTATAAGAAATGTATTTAGTCACAAAAATAAAATGGAAATACAGTAATTAGCCAATATTGTTCTACGAAAAACTGCGCGAATTGCCGAATTTTCCGCAATATATTGGAAAATACATTCCACAGAAAAATCTGCGAATGCTGAACCGTGAATGAGGACGGTATTCTCTTGCTATCTCTTCTTAAACGTCAAGAGAGAGATATCAGTAGCTGGAAAACACTCTAAATTTCGGTCTGGTAACACAGGAAGATTTTAAGACTACCATTAGAAAGTTCTGTGGGACAAGTTGGATGTAGATGAGGTTTTAACATTACAATGGATCTTTTTGGGTAAATATATACACCTGCTGTAGTTACACACAAGAAGTATGAATGAGGGCACGTAATTAGTGAGTTTATGCTGGGCTCAAGGTATCACTTGTACAGTTATGAATGTGCCGACTGTTGCAGCTTGCTATATTGATAGCCTTTTTGCCAGATAGGTTCATTAAATGCTTTGTTGCTGAACTAGATAAGGATTATTAAGAGTTACAACTGCTGACCAGGTTAAGTGCAAGATTTAGACCCCACTCTTTTGTCCAGTTCCGACCTATCATGGAGAAATCAGCAGGTACTTCTACGAATATTACACATCAATTTAATGTAGTTTACTTTAATAATATAATGTCCATTGTTATGATTGCCATAAGTCAGTAACATGCAGACAGGTGATAACTTTGGCAATACAATAATGAATATTAAGGTAGTTTCCATAACAACCATAGTATTGTGAGTGGTGACAATAAATTTTATAATAAGCATAAAATCTTTAATAATAATTTTCAGTATACGATGAATTTTAAGAATTATATATCCAGAACTGTTAAGAATTTCTCCCTATGATACCTCAATTAATATTGGCTCTCGCATGTTGTTCTGGGCAAGAATACACAATCTAAGGACAATGGCTTCAAAACAGCACAAACAGATGGCAGCTACTCAAAACAGGAGTACATTTTCTAAATTTTATTACAAAAATAAACTATAACGCAAAAAACATACCCATGCTACTCAAAATTACGTTACTATGACAAATATGTGCAAATTTACAACACCTTTACGTTAATACGTACTATAGCTGGGTTTACATTCAAGAGCGAATTGAACGAGGAACAAAGGATGAATTTCTGGAATGCGTGGCAGCTGAATCAAGGCACAAAATTTACTTTAAATCTGCTACAATTTCATTGATATCGCTATTTAATCGAGCCTAGAATTTTGCCTATCGGGCTCACCAATGCTGTGCTACTTCGCAGCACATTTCAATTCAGCACAAAAGCTGAGATGGGCTTCAGTTAAATATGATTACAGTTACTGTAATCACCTAAAGTCTCGTGGTCAATCTAGCATGCGGCCGCCTGGGAAAGACAGGACACAAAAACACGTCTGCCCTACTTGGTGCTAGAAGAATGAGTGAGAGGAGCGCTTCGACCTGACTTCGCCAAAGAACGTCCTCTTCAGAAATCTCAAGTTTTTAACTACTTTTGGAAGCAAATTTCTTGGTTCCATAATTCCAATGAATCAAAAGTGCGACGTAGTATGTTCCTCAATAATAACAAAAGAAACGGTAATATAATTTCAAATCAGAGCCATCACGAAAGTCCTTCACGTCACTCCTTGTCCGCCACGGAACTCAATACATCTCGTTTGCTATTTCTACTGATCTCTAAACCTGCCTAAATGGAAGGTTTTGTCGGCAAAATCCCTGCAGAAGATTTTGTCGACAACAACGTTCAGAAAAGTAATCTATATACACATTAGTGCAGTGCGAGAACAATAGTTTATCACAGATAAACAAATTTTTCATATAGACAAGAACAAACCACTATAATAATACAGTAGTTTTCTGAAGGTAAACTTATTGTCGCAAATTTTTTCCCCACGATTGGGAGGGTTCTAAGTCCCGGATAGTATGGGACTGGCATGATCAGGCCTGAAGGGCACTGTCAGCAAACATCGAAGCCAAGGGCCAGCAGGATCAGGTAGGGTTTAACAATTTTATATATATATATATATATATATATATATATATATATATATATATATATATATATATATATATATATATATATATATATATATATATATGTATATATATATATATATATATATATATATATATATATATATATATATATATAATATATTTTTTTATCACACCGTGATTTATATACAATCATGAAGCTACAAGTAATGTCAACAATATCAAATTCACGCTACCTCAGAGTATCTCCGATGGAGAATTATCACCGAAGGGGATACTGAGGTAGCGTGAATTTGATATTAACATTTGTAGCTTCATGATTATATATATATATATATATATATATATATATATATATATATATATATATATATATATATATATATATATATATATATATATATATATATATATATATATATATATATATATATATATATAATAGACTATTTAAATTTAACACAGATTAACGCACAAGGACCACACGTTCGGGTACACGACAACTCTGGAAAAGTTACACAAAAAAAAAAAAAATATGCTTCTAAAAGCTACAATTTTGTACAAAATTTATTTCCGAACAATCAGGCTATATTTTAACCAAACATTAACTACACCAAGCCTCGGATGGCAAACATGTGAAGGGATTAAACTAGCATACTGAATGAACTGGCTCTTGACCACAAAGTGAACAACTTGGCTAGGGAAGCGCCGACTTTGAGAGTGCTCACCTTACCTCAATGATATGCCCTCGAGAAAGACGCTTATCGCCCTTCTGCATGTCTCATCGTCACCTCTGTTCCCTTTCAAAATTTCTACATAGGTTATTTTACCAACGAATGTACTTGAATTATTTAAAAAAGAGCCTCTCCGATACTCATGATACAGCTAATACAGGCAATACGACGGACGCTACACAAAATAGCCTACTACTCGAACATATTTACAGAAAAACGTGAACCACGAACTCTGCCGCCTGCTTACCACTTCCCCTCGCTTATCCTGAACGTTGTGAGGGATTGTCGAGAAAAATAGGATCCAATTTTTTCACACCCGTCATGGCTGATCCACTTTTGATGTTAGAAACACGATTCTCATTACTTAATACAAAGCGATCACTGTAAAGAACAGAATGAAAAAGTAAGCATAATTAGTTTTCAGTCTCAGTAAAAGTCTCATTTTTATGCTTGTTCCCAGTGTCATTAAATTTTTTTCGAGAATATTCTTAAGAAGCCTTCTTTTTTTGACAAACGACATGAATTACGTCTATTTTAAACCTTCTTTGGACAGTGGAAACCCTCCCAACATGATTTTTGAATGAATTTCTTATCGAAAAGATTCAAGTATAGCCAGCTGGTATTGGTCACAATAAATCAATGGTTCCCGGCTCGGTGAAATTTAGTACCGTTACTGGTGATTTCATTGTTATTCATATGCATCCTGTTGCTTTGTCCATCAGTCTTATAATGACGTTGTTATGTTGCCAAGCAAAGCGGGGGGTTACAATTAAATGTCAAGTTTTCAAGTTTTCACACTCACTTAAACAGTTTTCTGATTAATAAATTTTCAGATTAATAATGTCTGTTACAGGGGATTTTTCTTAATGTTGATGAGTTAATGAGTGTCTCGTCTGTTTCAGCAATGAATGATGCAGTCAAGGATCACACAGTGTCTCATATATTTTCACACAGTGTCTCATATATTTTAAGTGCAACACAATTTCTTAAACTGAATATTTTATTTCATGTCATCATATCAGTCAAAAAGGTCTTACGGGGATCAGAAATGAATAGGTCTTACCTGTTAAAATATTAGTCTAGACGTATGATTCTCAGTTTTGTCTCTTTTTATAATATTTGATTTTAAATTTACTGCCTGGCATCAGCGAAGGCCAAGAGCGTCCGTCGTTCGTTATATATATATATATATATATATATATATATATATATATATATATATATATATATATATATATATATATATATATATATATCTGTTACAACCGTTTGGAAACAGATAAGAATATTCCGGGTAGGAATATTACGTAACATACCGATTGGTCTGTCTTCAGAAGACGATGGGGGAGTTCGGCCCTTTTTTCCTCTCTCTCTCTTTTAACAGCGAGTCTTTTTCTCAGCGGGTATCTCACGTGGCCCTCTCTCTCTCTCTCTCTCTCTCTCTTCTCAGCTCTTCTCTCTCTCTCTCTCTCTCTCTCTCTCTCTCTCTCTCTCAACGTCACAAAGATCTCTTTCGTTCTCGCATGGATTTCTCTCTCTCTCTCATTCCACATTAAAGAAATGAAATGGGTCATACAAGGAAAACTCAATCTTTCCTACAAAAATAGATTTATTATTTAAAGCAACCCAACAAGTAATGAACAAACAAAGCAAAGATTAAAATGCATCATAAATGAAATTGTCAAGTAAGAAAACATCTAACTCAAGATTTAGTCTCAGTCCAACTAAAAATCTGATTATGGCTAATAGCCTGCAAATTCAAAAATTCTCACATGTTCCATTATAGACTTTGTAAAGTCTAGTCTCAAGTCTCCCACATAAAATAATAGACATTGCAAAGGTTTGCATCTGTCTTTCTCTATGATCACACCAACATGATAACATCATGTTATCTCACCCACAAAGTCATCACCACAACCATGACATCTGTCGAAGAAATTAAGCACAAAATAATACTCTCCCAAAATATGCAAGTGCAAAACACAATAATGAAAAGTCTAAAATGCATGAGTAAATAGCATACTGGTAAAATATAGAACACAATAAAATAGAATATTGAAATGGTAAAATGCTACATCCACTTCCCACACAAGTTCAAAAATGTCTTGAAATATGGTAAAAGACCATAAGTTCACAATTCACACAGAAAAACGAAGAGTCTGAACTGTACCTTATTCTGCCAATTCTAAGAGCTTGCCACACTCAAAGATAATGTCTTCACGATCTCGCTCTAGTTCTGCTAATGAACGGCCGAACTAATTTTTGGGCAGAATTAGACACAAAATCGAGATTCTGTAACACACGAACTCATGTACGCACATACCAACTTGGTCAACTTGGTGACATATGACCAATATCGCGTGTTCATCACATTAACTGCTGAGATGATCAACTATTTGCTGAATGCAACGATTCTGCAAGTGACGAGTTCACGACAGTACCATCTCACAACCAAAAATTCTTCCATCACATCTCTGTACCTGCCAATGTTAAATCGGCCATATTTTCTGAAATAGTGCTCGTCCACCCCATAAGAGCGTCTCGCTCTCCTTAACGGCAAACTAAAACAAAAGCATATGTATAAAACATAACAGATAGGGCTTATGCTCAATTAGCAATGTCTACTGAACCACAGCTTTAGGTATTGCCCTCATGACGTACTTGCACATCTACTGGGGGTATTGTCTTAGAGCACTTGCATGAAGTCTTACAAGCACAAATGAGCTTTACTACTCCCATAATAAGAACTATCAGAAAAATAGCCACTAAAATTATTAAGATGGATGGCAACAAATATTCACGGTACTCGACCATGAACGGATCCTCGATCTCTTCCATCGGCGGGACAGTCATCGGTATCTCTGTCGAAGGCACTGGAACTATATCGTGATCGTTATGCATATGACGCATGATTATCTTCTCGGAACTGTTGAACACAGCACGGCTAAGTACGAGAAAGTCCATAGACAGGATTCTGCTGGATGAATCGAACAGCTTGGACCCTCGAGGAACGAACGTCGTCGTCTGGTTATTCTGGCACATCGTCGTAATGGAGCATTCTTTGCAATACAGGGCGTTAGAGTACTGGTGGTCATCATGTGGTATTCACGTGGAAACTGTATAAAGTCACATTCAGTCGGAGTCTGTCTATGAACTAAAGACAATTCACAACCACCCACAGATACAACTTGCAACTGGAAAACATTACTGTCACACACATACTTCTCCCTAACCAAGGTACAACCTGTCTTATAATCAACTCCCAAACCCTGATATTGATCTCCCAAAATGAACATGATCTCTAATCCCTTCCATATCACTACTAAGTCTCCAAAAGCACTCGGAAAAGGTCTAATAACAAAACTAACAAAAGGCTTCATCGTACTGACAGGAACGTATACTATCAATCCCCGATCAGACAATCTCACCCTCAAAACATTATAATATAAATACAAATCTCCTCCCGCAAACAATACTTTCGCTCCATGTAGATAAGCGGAATTCCTTAGAACATTTTCTAAGTATCCCAAAGGTAATATATCACCATACACACGACCATCTGCTGCAGCAATAATTGCTTTAACTTGCATTTGCACTTCTGTCCTTAGAGAATCAGTTTCTTTCTCAACATTAAGAACGGTATGTTGGATCGTAAGGAATGTAATTGTCACATCAAGATCTTCTTTCAAACCTTCCACTGAAACTGACAAATCATTCAAAGAACGTCTCATTGTTTCAAAACTATTACTCAACTTCTTATTACTTTCTTGCAACTGATTTAACTGTTTCCCTTGAGCTATTAAGTCCTTTTGAACTTCTGCTACTTTGACTAAACTCCCAATGGACATTGCTCCAATTGCAGCAATCACGCCAACACCTAAAAGAACTAAAGGTGCTGCTCTTTTACTTCTCCCATTCCCTACTTCACTCAAAATGAACACGAGACAAAAAAAAAAAAAAAAAAAAAAAAAAAAAAAACAAGTATTATATACAGTATATACAAACATCAACACATTTATCCCTCAAACTATATACAAATGTTCCATTACACCCCAACTTTCTTTAACTTTAACTTAATTTCGTCACACCAGTATTTACATCTTTTACTACAAATCTATTCCCTCTTTTGATCTCTACAATCTCAAAAGGTCCGTGGAACTTCGGACTTAATTTATAATTCAGATCATTCCGAACATTCACTTTAACAAACACTCTATCACCCATCGAAAAAGCTACTCCCCTCGATTTCGCGTTACTTTTCTCTACCATTGCGCGCGAACTCAGTTCAAGTTCTTTACTGATACGTGCAAATCTTTCTCTCGCTGTATTTATCAACGAAGTGACCGTAACATCACCCTGAACTCGCTCTGGTAACAAATCAAAAGGTCCTTTCAACTTGTACCCATACAAAGCTTCTGCTGGAGATATCTTAATTGTGTCATTCGTCATAGTATTGATACTATATCGCACTTCATCCAGAGATCTGTCCCAATGTGTATCGGAACCACCCACTGTCATGCGTAAAGCTTCGATTACTTTCCGATTCGCCCTCTCACATAACCCATTCGCTTCAGGTCTATACGGGATTATAGATACTTTCTTTATCCCCAATAAATTGGCAAGACCCTCTAAAGTCTTATTAATAAACTCCCTACCATTGTCTGTGATCAGACATTCAGGAACACCATATCTACAAATTATCCCTTTAAAGAACGCTATAGCAACTTCCTCAGCTGACTTGTATTTCAGTGGGAAAATCTCAACAAAACGAGTTAACTCGTCAACAACTACTAATAAAGGTCTATAACCATAAGCGGACTCTGAGAAGTTACCCAGAATATCCATATGCACTCTCTGAAACGGCCTATGTGGTACGGGATACGAACCCAAACAACACGACACCGTCGTAGCCGGCTTATTCGCATTGCAAACAGTGCAACTCTTTACAAAGGCCTCCACTGCGGAAAACATATTTTTCCAAAAGAACTTTGACCTGACGTTTTCATACGTCTTGTCCACACCTAAATGAGGAGAACCAAATTTACAATGTACAATGTCTAGAACTTGTGATACTAGACTCTCTGGCACGATGATTTGTGTAATTTCACCCATGCTTCGAGTACTTCGCAAGTTATACTTAACTTTCCTCACCAATAAATTATTCTCCAACTCTAGACCAGAAAAAGGCAACTTATACCCCTTCTTCGGTGAAACTCCCCTAAGAAATGCCTTAGCATCTGACAAAAATTTATCTTCATCTTGCTTTTGTTCGAGCAAGCCTATGTCCCAAGTGACATTTTCACCTGTAATATAACACACAGCGTTACCCTCAATATCACGAACAACAATCTCTCCCGAGACTGCCGACTCACTATTTCTCCCTGAAGTATGCACTGTAGGAACGTGTATGTCCTCTACATGCGATATCTCAGAACTACCAGTATCCGAGACATTAGACACCAAATGTTTACTCTCGTCTCCCACACAGGATTCGGATTGCACTCCCTCATCCTCGACTGGAAAATATCTGCTCAAAGCATCTGCAACCACATTATGCTTACCTTCAATGTATTTGAGGTTTGCATCAAAATCTCTCAATGTCAAAAACAACGCGCTCTCTTGGCTGACAAATTTGGCTTATTAAAAGCTCTAACAACGGTTGATGATCTGTAAAAATCTCAACTTTATTTCCCAACAACAACATCTTAAAATGAAGAAGGCTAGAGACGACTGCGAAAAGCCTCCTGGTCCACAACTGACATCAGCCTTTCGTTACTACCACGCGTTTTGAACTTTCTGCTATAAAAAGCAATTGGGTGTAATTTTCCTCAAATTTCTGCATCAAACACGCACCTATACCTTCCTGACTCGCGTCAGTCACTAAGGTGAACGGTTGACTAAAATCTGGAACTTCAAAACAGGTGGGTTCACCAAAGCATTCTTAAGCTTCTCAAAAGCTAATTGCTGACTGTCACCCCAAACAAACTTAACGTCTTCTTGTAACAAATCTGTCAATGGAGACGCTATTGTAGAAAAATTCCGCACAAAACGGCGAAAGAAACCCGACATACCTAGGAATGAACGAATCTGTTTCCTGGTTTTGGGAACTGGAAAACTCACAATGGTTTTAACTTTCTCATCATTCACTCTGACTCCCTCTTTAGAGATAACATGACCTAAATAGACAATTTTTCTCTTCAGAAACTCACATTTGGCCAACTTGACCTTTAATCCAGCGAACCGTAATCGCTTGAGGACTTCTTTCAACACCTTTAGATGTTCTTCAGTCGTATCTGTGCATATGAGAATGTCATCCATGTACACAAACACCGACTTTCCTAACAAACCATGAAGTACTGTGTTAACCAGTCTAGTAAATGTTATTGGGGACCCTTGTAATCCAAAAGGCATCCTATTAAACTCGTAATGTCCCTTTGGTACCGAAAATGCTGTATATTTACGGCTACTCTCGCAAAGCGGAACCTGTAGAAACCCTTGCATAAGATCTATAGATGAATATATATTCTTGCCACCGATCTCAACAAACAAATCAGGCAAACAAGCTACAGGATATCTATCTGGGCATGTCTTTTCGTTCAATTTACGAAAGTCTACACAAACTCTGATACTACCGTCTTTCTTCGGAACCGCTAATAAAGGAAAGTTATAGGGTGAAGAGCTTTGCCTGATAATTCCTTCCGACTCCCATCTCTGAACTTCCTTTTCTACTTCCTCTCTGATCTTAAAGGGAATTCGATATGCTGGAATATAAATGGGATTTGTACCTTTCTCTAGGCGAATTGAATGTTCTAAAACATCTGTAACTCCTAATTTATCTCCCTTCAAAGCAATGATATCTAAATATTCTTTCAACACTTTCTCTACTTTATCTGAATACTCGGAATAATCAGCTTTAGCCAAATGTTCGTGAAGAACTTGACTTCTGAATTGTAGCTCCTCCCTGGGAAACGTGTTACTGTCTCCACAAAAACTCACTATCTTATGTTCTTCCTTAAACTTTTCAAAATCAATTACATAAGTACCCTTGTGATATTTTTTCACTGAGTCTTGATAGCTAACTAATTCTACTGTAGTTACGCCTGCGACTGAAACTTCATTCACTGACACCGTACTCACAACGTCTTTGAATTTCTCGGTTCCCTCAACAACGCATACTTGAGAAGGAAACTTTTTCTCTTTCACCGACACTTTAACCAATGTAGGAACTCGCGGTTGCAATTCAATATCATCCAACAAAAATCCTTTGAAAGACTTTTGCGAAATATCTTCACTCTCTAATGACTGTGTTACACATGTCTCAGACTGCGTCTTGGGTTTCACACAAGTTTTTTCCCTGTGTATATATGGAACAAAACAACCTGGCTCACCTATTGTAATCCCCTGAATTCCCGTAAGAATGTTGATGTTATGTCGCATGCAAGAAGGGTGTCCTAGCAAAACCATTTCACCTAAGGCTAATCCTTCTATGACCAAAAATTACTCTACTATTGTCTTTTCGCCGATACAAAGTGTAAGAAATGACGAACCTAAAATATTCAGTTTCTTCGCTTGTACGTCACACACTGTCTCATTAGTAGGGACTAATTTACACTCTGGAAACTTCGAGTGAAAAACGTTAGCATTTACTAGGTTAACTGAGCTACCAGAATCAATGAAGATAGAAATTTCACTGCCATTAGAAAATCCACGTACAATCGGCCTAGGTTCTGGTGATTCTAAGACCTGATTGCTCATTATCCTGTGTCCGTCTTCGAACTTATCTTGTGAAAATTCTGATGTTCGTTTGTGTACCTAGAACTTGCATCATGTGGAATTCTCCTGTCATATCTATTAAAACTACCCCGTGTATTCCTTGAATATTCTCTATTCTTTGTGGCTGGGCAAAATCTCCATCCATGGTCTGAAGATTTGCAAGCTGAACAATATCTCACTCTGCAATTTGATTTACTATGTCCTATTTTATCACAATTAAAACAACGAATTGTTGTTACTGATCTCTCTGAGGTTTTCCTCAATTCCACCTTCAAGCACATGATTTGGCTCCTGCATCATTTCCTAGATTTGAGGAGTTCTAGTGTCGGGCATTTTGATAGATTTTTGTTAACCTGTGCAAACAAAAAAGATTCATCTGTGTCCTGATCAATTCTTTTATCAAAACTATCTGTAATTGTTAGGACGATTAATTAAATACAGGGCCGGATACAAAAAGGTTTATTGTGAATCCGTTACAATTCTTTTCAAGGACCAGCACAATTATATCTGGCCTGATGACAACACAACCCCGGAACCGGAACTAAAACTCAAAATATTACGTTCACAGCAGGGAATAGAATCAGAATTAACAAAGGATTACCTTTTTTTTTATCTAAAACTCTACATCCCCACCCTAGAAAAGCAATAATATTCCAATTTAAAACATCAGACAATTAAATAAATCAATACTTTTCCAAAATATTTACAAATATGAAAACAAAAAACAACATGATAAATACAGCATATTTGTATATATTTATAAATCAAGAATCGATCTGGAGGTTTACTTATTCGACTGGATCGCCTTAACATTGGCGGTTGTACTGAACATTCACTATCATTATTTACAGTTACTTCTATGGGTTCTTCAGCCCCACTATTATCACATGGTACATTAGTGTCTGAAATGAAAGCACTAGAATCACTCAAATTTACAGATGACTTAGAATTATTGGATAACACTTCTTTATTGGATTGGTTAAAGTCACCCATATATCTATGCATAATCTGATCTGCATGTCTTGTCCAAATAATATTACCAAAACTCTGTACTTCCACCTCATAATTTCTCAACCCAATACTTCAAAATCTTTCCTTCCACCCATGGTAAACCTTTCCCAAAATTAAACGAACAAACACAGCATCATTGACTTTATACAATTTACCTTCCTCCTGGAAAATTTCACCCTCATTTTCTTAAAGATTTGTCTTTCAGTTTAACTTATTCAACAGTACCTTTGAAATTCCTACAAACATTATTTCTGCTGGGGCCTTACCATGGAAGAATTCACAGTCCTCCTATAGTTATACAAAAATCTACAAATTCTGGTCTGAATATCTCCCTTCTTAAATTTTCCCAGGCCCTCCTTGAATGTTCTCACCGCCCTTTCAGCCAGACCATTGAGGATGGATGATAAGGAGCTGGTGTTACATGCTTAATACTACTTTTACACAAGAACTCCTCCATCTCTTGAGAAACAAAATTTGGAGCATTATCTGATACAATGATATCAGGTATACCAAAATTACAGAATGTCTTCCTCAAATGACCAATGATTGACGTAATGGAACTAGAAAAATGAATATCCAAAAATTTACTATGAGAATCTACAATTATCAAAAATATTTACCATCCATTGGTCCTGTGCATAATCTATGTGCAGTCGAGACCATGATTTACCAACAATAGGCCAAGACAATGTAGGAGCTTAGGATTTGTAAAATTCTTAAAACAAATGCTACAATTCTTTGTGACTTCTCCTATGTCCTGGTCTATCTTTCCACCATACCCAATTCCTTGCCTCAGCTTTCATAGCATTTATACCATTTGCCCACAATGCAAATGGTTCAAAACCTTACATCTTAACTCAACAGGAATCAAAACCCTTTTCTATACAATATTACACCATTATGGGGAGATAAATCATCTTTTACAGAGGCATATTCCAGAAGTGACATATTATGTTCCTTGACCATCCCAGCTTCAAACAATTTTTCAACTGAGACAATACAGCATCCTTATTGGTGAAATGTTTAACTGCCTGAAAAGAGATGTCATCAAAATCAAGTAATTCAACCAATTTAACATACTTAGCTGGTGTACCAGAATGAAAATCATCATCAAGTGGCAATCTGCATCTGCAAATCAGCAATTACATTTTCCTTCCCAGGTTTGTGAACTAATTCAAAATCATACTGAGATAACAACAAAGCCCATCTTTGTATTCTAGAATTAGCATTACATGGAATCTGTTTCCCTCTTCCAAAAAGTCCCAGTAATGGTTTATGATCAGTTCTAGCAACAAAATTTCTGCCAAGCAAAAATATCTTAAAATGTTTCAAGGCAAAAATAAGAGCTAATCCTTCTTTATCTAACTGAGATAGTTCCTTTCTGCTTTAGACAGTTTTTTACTTTCTGCAAAATAAATTGTTTTTTCTTGGTCACCAACCTTTGCAACAAAACACACCCCACACCTTCAGGAGACGGATCCACTTCAATGATTAAAGGACTACTCCCATCAAAACTAGTCAAAACTTTGGACTAGGAAAACCTTTTAATGCCTTCAAACGCCTTCTGCTGACTGTCCATCTAAATTTTACATTTTCTTTCAACAAATCATACAAGGGAGGTAGCTTAGAAGAAAAAAATTCTTTACAACCTTGCAATAGTAAGTAATCATACCTAAAAAGATTGAACTTCTTCAACAGAAGTAGGACATGGGCAATCTAAAATAGCTTTCAGTCCCTTTGAAGATGGCTTGACTCCTTCACCTGAGATGTGGTATCCTAAATATTCAATAGATTCAGCCTCCAAAACAGTCTTAGTCTTATTTATTTGTACATTATGTTTTGCAAAGTTCCAAAACCTTTCTTAATCGGTGATCATGCTCCTTTTGGTAGCACCACTTAGATGTTATCATCTAAATAAGCTGCTATACCCTCCACATTTGCCAACAGTTGAAAATAAACCTTTGGAAAATACCAGGAGATGAGGACAAGCCAAAAAGGTAAACGCTTATATTTAAACAATCCTTTATAAGTATTAATTACTAAGTGGGGGACTCTTGACTTTTCTCATCAACAGGTATTTGAAGATAAGCATTCTTTAAATCAATTTTGCTCAAAAAAACCTTACCAACAACAGATAACAAAGATCTCTATCTTTGGTAACGGGTACCTGTCACAATGAATTTGTTTATTTAAATTTTAAAAAGCTCCACAATATCCTCATTTCAACCTTATTTTCTTTCAATACAGGTACAATAGGAACTGCCCATTCACTATGTGATATGGGTTCCATCATTTCATCCGCTATAGCTTATCTAAGGCATCTTCAATCATTTTCTTGTAATAAAAAGGAACTGAATGCTTTCATAAACTTTGGGGTAGCATTACCTTTTAAATGACTCTTAGCCAAAACACCAGCAATAGGTTTACTTGAATCTACCAAGTAATTATCTAGCAGCTTTTCTGCACTCACATTAGCAACCTTTATTACTCTAGTACCTTCATCTATTCCAGCCAGATAAATACCTACTTGCTGCATTAAATCTTTACCACACAAATTTGTATTACAAGAATCAACAACATAAAATACCTGAGAAACCTGTGTGCTATTATAAAGTACAGGAGCTGAATTTGCCCAAGACATCAATTTTCATATTATCATAACCTCAGCTTTTTATTGCATTGTTCCATCCTTAGTTTTAACCTCATGTACCCACTCTTTGGTTATAGTTTTCACACAGCAGTCTTGAATCTCAAATGGAACTAAATTCTGATTAATACTGAAATAAAATTCATCAGAATTAAGAGCAAAAATCTTTCCTTTAACCATTAACAATCTTCATCACTGTTGTCTTCATAATCATCAATAGTTTTACAGCCTTCTTACCTTCAGCCCTACTACTGGAAACCTTATACCTAGGTTTAACACTACTAGGCCTAATGAAGAGACAAATCTTTGTTTGCCTGCACACCCTTTTAGATGACCTTTCCTTTTACAAATGTTTGAAAGTCAGATCTTTAAACCAACAGTCTATACTCTCATGAGAAAACCACAATGCTTACAAGATGACTTTTTCCATTTTCTCACTGGAACTAAAACAACTGTGATTCTTCCTCTCACCCACAAAGGCTTTTTTCCATGTTCAAAATTCTTGTTAAAACTGCACTAGAGGTCATAGCTTGGTGATCAATATTCAAAACCATTTCATTGGGAAAATATACTTCATTGTCCATGCCAAAACAACTGATCTCTGACTCTTGAATCAAATGATTACCAAAATTGCAATCTTTTACAAAGCCTTGAGGTCAGCATACAAATATTCACTGTCTCATCCCTCCTTTTTTTTTCTTTGTTGAAAAGTCTATTAGGCTAGGATGATAAGAAGGTTTCACAATGTAATGTGATTTCAATAAGCAGCACAACTAGTCTTTCTATGGGGTAAATCAGAGCACAATGAAAATACCCAAATTTCAATGCCATTAAAAAATCAGTTCAATCGACACTAGGTTCATTTTTCTTTTGTTATCTTCCTCAATTGTGTCAGGATTACTAAAACTTAGCTTCTAATAAACTAAGCCAAAGATCCAGGGTTATCTGAGAAGAATTAAAAGGATCAATCTTAATCTGAGTAGTCGTCTCCATGTCAACAAAACTGCAAGATGAAGCAAAACTGTAGGTAGCAGTTTTGCCAGAATATAAAAACACAATTCGAAACATCAACTAGTACAGCTTGGGGAAAAATCCTCACATCCATAGTCTAGAAGATTTGCCTAACCTCCGCACCATCTCACAATCAACTGCAATTTGAAGTGTCTATGCCTAGGCTATCACAACTCAAAAAAACTCCTGGAAAATTACTGATCCACATGAAGTTCTTGTTCCACCCTATGCTTTCCTCTGCATGGATTCTCGTCGCCATTTGTTAGGACGAGCATAATTAAATACATTCCGGATACAAGGTTTTTGTGAACTGTTACTGAAAACTTGCCGCCAAGGACCAGCACACCGCCGCATGACAAAACTACTGGAACCAAGAACTCAAAACAAAAGAGATTTTTGTTAACAGCAGGAAACAATCAGAATTAACAAAGTGACCTTATCAATTTTTTATCTAAAACTATCAGTAATTATATCTGGGACTGACGTTAAAAAAGGCAAGCAAAGTGTAGCAGTTTTTCAAAATTATCTAAAGAGATATTATTTCCATTTACCCATGTAGAGTTTATCATAGATTTCTTTATCTCACCTACTGCATCAAATAAGCGAGCACTGTATGCTATTAATGAATCATTACCCTTCCTAGTTCTGATAAGCTCACGTAAGTTCCGAACAATGCACTTTCGCGGTCAACTCCGCCATACGACGGCGTCGTAAGAATTCCTGAAGTTCTTTCCAAGTTTTACACTTTCTGAACCCGAAACCTCGTGCTCGTTCTCCAATGTCTCCTTTGTCTAGATCCAAAAAGCCTTTGCTTCTCTCAAAGCATCAGCGCCATCCGTAATTTTCCTAGAATTCAGATAATTATCTATTGATTCAATAAATGCCTCTACATTCTGTGTTAATTTCCATCAACTAGTCCCTTAAAATTTGTAATGCCTGCATTAAAATTTGTTAACTTATGGGTCACGACCGACTGGGACGACTTGCTTCTGAATCTGACATTTTGCGCTGGGACGGCCCTTTTGTAACAAAGATGAATCTTCCATTTTGTTAGCCTATATAAATAAAACTGGCAACCCTTGAATCTGACATTTTGAAATTTAAACAACAACATAAGATGAAACAAAAGAAAACAAGAAAGAAAACGGGAGAAAAAGCGAAAGTTAGCCCTCTCCTAAAAGAAAAACTGAAAACGGGTTACTCAACACTCAGTCTGCCAACAGAAAACGAAGCTCTGTGCAACCTGTGACGTCACCATCTCGAAGACAAGCAGACAAAAAAGATAGGAGTGATTTTTGTTGAATCACCATCCCTTAATTAACTTGTAAAATCACCACTAATCACACTTATTTGTGTTTTCCTTAACGCCATTGCTCTAGAGTCTCCCAGATCTTGTTTTCTTTGGTGACTTCCCCGTTTCTTCAATATCAATAGAAACAGAAAAAACGATTCCCAGGTCAAACATTTAATCATTTTTACTTTATGGTATTTATACCCGAATGTCTAAGATTGTGTATCATTCATCATGTTTCTTCATTCACAGGCATCAAGTCTGTATCTATAATTAGTCTATTTCTGTATGTTTTCTCATTGTAATTTGTACTTTCACTGCATATTATTGTTTATTGTTTCGACCTCAGGTCTGCTCAATTATTGTCTCAACGGCTGCCGTCCAATTCGGCCGCTGTATACCACTGTTGCCTGGATCAGATAAAATATTCCAGTAGGAATAACCTTTACCTGCTCGTTTCTTTGACACCTTACAGTGGTCTGTCTATCCCGGAGCCATTGGAGGGTTCACACCCTCAGTCTTGGCTCCAGGATTTCTCTCTCTCTCAAGAACCTCTCCCTCTCTCTCACTCTCTCTCTCTCTCTCTCTCTACATCACAAAGATCTCTTTCTCTTCTCGCATGGATTTCTCTCTCTCATTCCACATTAAAGAAATGAAATGGGTCATCTAAGGAAAAACTCAATCTTTCCTACAAAAATAGAATTATTATTTAAAGCAACCCAACAAGTAATGAACAAACAAAGCAAAGATTAAAATGCATCATAAATGAAATTGTCAAGTAAGAAAACATCTAACTCAAGATTTAGTCTCAGTCCAACTAAAAATCTGATTATGGCTAATAGCCTGCAAATTCAAAAATTCTCACATGTTCCATTATAGACTTTGTAAAGTCTAGTCTCAAGTCTCCCACATAAAATAACAGACATTGCAAAGGTTTGCGTCTGTCTTTCTCTATGATCACACCAACATGATAACATCATGTTATTGCCCACAAAGTCATCACCACAACCATGACATCTGTCAAAAGAAATTAAGCACAAAATAATACTCTCCCAAAATATGCAAGTGCAAACATAATAATGAAAAGTCTAAAATGCATGAGTAAATAGCATACTGGTAAAATAAAACAGAACACAATAAAATAGAATATTGAAATGGTAAAATGCTACATCCACTTCCCACACAAGTTCAAAAATGTCTCGAAATATGGTAAAAGACCATAAGTTCACAATTCACACAGAAAAACGAAGAGTCTGAACTGTACCTTATTCTGCCAATTCTAAGAGCTTGCCACACTCAAAGATAATGTCTTCACGATCTCGCTCTAGTTCTGCTAATGAACGGCCGAACTAATTTTTGGACAGAATTAGACACAAAATCGAGATTCTGTAACACACGAACTCATGTACGCACATACCAACTTGGTCATATGACTCGGCCAATATCGTGTGTTCATCACATTAACTGCTGAGATGATCAACTATTTGCTGAATGCAACGATTCTGCAAGTGACGAGTTCACGACAGTACCATCTCACAACCAAAAATTCTTCCATCACATCTCTGTACCTGCCAATGTTAAATCGGCCATATTTTCTGAAATACATACATATATACCAGAATATAAACAAACCCACCCCATAGCCATAGGGTGGGACTGTGGACTGAGACTCTAGTTAGTTGGACAATAAAACCCACACAACGAAGACGTGTGTTCTTAATACTCCGACTCAAGAAGGTAGAAAGAATGTAAAAGGAATGTAGAAGTCGAATTCACAAAGAATATCACACATAACTAAAACAACCACTATAAAAAGTCATGGGCCCAGATACGTCCAGAGCGCCAAAAGTACACGAACAGTGAAGGTAGAAAGAATGTAAAAGGAATGTAGAAGTCGAATTCACAAAGAATATCACACATAACTAAAACAACCACTATAAAAAGTCATGGGCCCAGATACGTCCAGAGCGCCAAAAGTACACGAACAGTGAAATGAGTGTTTTGTAAAAGTGAGGGGAAATAAACTTTAAAAGTCGAATGACTTTGAGTACTATGCTCAGGACCCACTACGCTGTGACAACTACGAAGGTGTGGTGATGCAGCGAGATACACAAAATGGTGGCCAAGACAGAGAAAGAAAAAGACGAGATTCTGGACGAATCGAATTATTTCCATTGGGCGAAGAGATCTAGAGCCGCGCTCACCCAGAAAAGATGGTGGGAATGCATTGATCCAGGATACGCTGAAGATCAAGACGACTGGACGTGTAAGAGGTGCAAAAGAAACGAGCAGGTAATGTGGCGGAATTCTAACCCACAAACAAAACAACACTCACCCTGATCTTCGGTTGCTGGAGATGGGTAAAGGTCCATGGTCGCCAATCACAGCACACAGAAACCACAAAAACAAAATTTCAAACAAACCCTCCACCAACAACGAATGAAAAAAAAGACACATGCACCATCAATATCGGTACCAGTATCCAAACAAAAAAAGCCAGACGAACTCCCCGTTCACTTTCAAGGTTGGACCTCAACTGCCCAAGACTTCCCCAAAACCGAAAAACTCCCGACAGACTGACAGACAGACAGACAGCGCCGTAAAACGAACTCCAACAAACCGAACCACTCACAACGACAATTACTCGCTCTCTCTCTCTCTCTCTCTCTCTCTCTCTCTCTCTCTCTCTCACAAAACGTTGGGAAATGCTAAATAAAAACAAATTTCTTCATCCCTCTATATTTCTCCCCCCTTTTGTTTCCAACTAACACCTACACCTCTTTCAAATCGCCCTTCACATAACACCCACGGATGCTCTCTAGCAGGTCCTCTAGATGTGTTAGCAGACATAATCATTCTCTCAGACTAGCTCTCTCTTCCAGCAACATTCAGATTTATTTTCTCCTCCCATTCTCTCCAGATTCACTATCTTCTTCATAGCTACCACTCTCAATTTCATCCTAATCTCATCTATACCCTCTAACTGGATTTCCCAAATACCTCCCCCAGTTCTTCAACTAACCCATCCCATTCGCTCATTGACATACCAATTCTTGCGATTCATTCATGCTTTCAATCACTCGTCTATCCTGCACGCTCTCTTACTCTTACATTTCGCTCACCTCCAACCGTTCACTAACTACATGTTCAGTCAACTCAGTTATATCAAACCGCATATGCTATCGTTCTATCCATACCATCATTCATCCGTATTACACGCTTTATCACTCATTTCCACTTTAGCACTCACACCCCTATCACTGGCACTACGACCATTCAGTTTACTTACACGTTCTTCCCTTTCTTACGTTTTTTTACCATACTCTATCAAAACAATTGCTGATCCTCCATACACAAGCTCTCCTTGCATACTTGGTTCACCCACATTCGATTTCAACCATTTATACACCCCCATTCTCTCTCACATATTCGGTACATCCTTCCATCTCGCAATTGGTTGTGATGCGCTCGCATTTCTCTCACTAACATCTACATACTTCCCCTACAACATAACTAAGCCCTGGGACCAACTTCAACACCTCATACGGACCCTCAAATTTTCACGCACTTTGTTACATTCAACCGCCCTTTCCTCAGTTACTTCTTTCAACACTTTCGCCCACCTTGTAACTTTCAAACCTTTCATGCGCCTTCTTCCCATACCTCCCTATCATTCTCAAGATAGACCCAATCTCGGTCTCACTCTTTTCAAAATTTAACATATTTACACGGAGACATACCAATACCCTTATGCCTGGTGGCGTTGTATACCCTGGCAGCTGCTTAGTTACATCCCAATCATTATCCATTCCTCATCATACGTAATATCTCTGTCCAACGTTCTCACCGTTCGTTCCGCCAATCCATTACGCACTGGGCATATACGTGTAAGTACATGTTCTATGCCCCAATCATGCAACATTTATCAAACTCCCATCCAACAAATTCAGGCCCATTGTCACTCAACATTGGTGACACACACACATTGGCAACATCACTTGACCCACCATTCCTTCTGATCTCACTCTTTTGTTCGAATCGCTACCGCATATTGCAAACTTACTCAAATGATCTACCATTACAACCATTCCCACATGTCCTCTAGCAGTCTGCATAGCGACACACAATCAATCACAACCATCTCAAATAACTCTTTCATCTGCAATCGCAACACAGGTGGATTCGCATGCACATTTGATAACACCGTCTGACAGTCCGCTGAAGTAATCGCTACATCCGCACAAATTTTATAATCCAGGCACATACAATCTCTCTCTCATACATTCCCGCAATTTATTTTCCCAGATGCCCAAACCTATTATGCACCAATAAACACATACCCACGGCTGCGTCTTCCGAAAATACTGGCACATACACTTCCCCATCACATATTCCTTCCTGATGCAAAAAATAAACTATACCTTTACATACAACAAATCTCTTAGCACTTAAACATACACTTCTAACTCAGATGGCCCAACTTCCTACTCTTACCCCTAACACACACTCTCTTAACATATTATTTTCATGCACTGATTTGCATCTGTAATTTCCTCTTCACTCAACAAATCATTTTCACTCCTTTGTATCTACCATACCTACAAAACTAGTTTTAGACCACATCCCACTCTTTAACCTTCGTTATTTCCCTGCCGCCCTTTCCTAAATTCCCCTCCGACATCACACTTATATCATGCATTCTCATAAATCAATTCTAATAAAACATGTTGGCATATCATTCTCACCATGACTACAAAATTATGTTATTTCAAATCCCCTAACTGAATTTTTAATTGTACCTCCTCATACTAACACACTCCGCATTACAAACCATTGTATCCTTACACTCGTTGTTTCTTTTATATCCCAATAGCACCTTTCCAATTCACTAACTACTGTACTACTCACTAACGACATTGTGCTCCGTGTCTACCAAACTCACAATATTTATTCTGATCCACCACCATTAGTTACTAACCTTCGCTTCATGCATACGCTCTCACGGCTACATTCACCGGCTTAGCTTCCTCACAACCATCCTCATCGCATTCATCTTCAATGATATCCTCAACCCCTACCCATATTCCCTCATTTCCCCACAATCACCTTTCTTAACCAACCAGCTACAAGTATCCTTTCCACAGTGAACATTTAAATCATTCGTACCATTTTCATTCACCTTCCTTTATATACTCCGGCCTATTCCATCAAGAACAATCGTACTGTAATTTTCAACATTCAGCCACTACCAACAACACTTTCACTTCTTTTCTCCTCATCTAATTCGCGCTTCTTCCCTCGCCTCCTCCTTCCGACATCTCATTCATCACCTTTTCATTAACTTCGTTCATGTACAGGTACTCCGTCAATCAACCCATTTGTTTCAAATTACTCAACCCCCAAACAGACATTCCCACACTCGATTCTCCCACCATACTGTTGTACCACAAAATCCTGCAGGTACTTGGTCCGGGTCCCAGTCGCTCTAACCCTATCATCTCGTTCAGCCCACATACGACATAGCATCTGCAACAATATTCTGTCTACCTTGTACATACTCTACCTTAAAACTAAACTCATTCAAATCCTCTATCGTTCTCATAATTCACGCATTCACACTCTCCTTTTTAACCACCATATATACTAGCCCAGTCGATGATCCGTCTGTATCCTAATCTACCATACAAAAATACTTTCCAGCTTTCACACAAAACCTTATTGCAGCCAATTCCTTTTCAATCACCGAATATTTCAACTCTGCCTTTCCAAACGCCTTGCTCACATATGCAGTACTTCTCAGTGTTCTCCCCATTCGCCTGCATTTTGTACCAAGCATCCTCCCATACTATACTTGCATCCGTATACAGTTCTAGTTTATTCGCATTCTCACACTATAGTCCGGGAAGCCAGCGTCACGTCTCTTGCAGCCTCCTCTTTCAATCTCTCGAGCAGCTTCGATCATTCACTCATCCCATTTCAATCTTACAATTTCTCTTCCCTGATCCATTCAGTAAGTGGTTTCCCGATCCTGAACAATCTTTTATAAACTTCGCTTCAAACTCAATTAAACCCAAAATCCTTTCAACTCACACTTACGGTCGGGGACATGGAAATTCCCTTACCTTATTCTGAAGTTATCACTCTTCCTTACACCTCTTCCACTCACCATATGCCCTAGGAATTCCACCTCCTCAGCCAACCAAGCACACTTTTCAAGTTTTACTTTTATTCCTACTTCTTCCAACCTTTCTAACACTCGTTCAAGCAGTTCCATATTCTCTTCTGGTCACTCATAATCAAAATGTATGTAAAAACAGTTTACCTTCTTGCGATCAAACCCAGCCAGAACCACATTCATTGCCCTTTGGAAGGGCAGCAAGCGCATAGCCAGTCGAAACTCAATCTTCGGAACTGGTGGCAGACCACTAGAAAGGCCATGTGCCTGCCCCTCCTCCAGAGGCATCTGTGCTCTTGCTGCAGATCTAATTTTGTAAACACTTTCATTCTATTCATCTTGTACACACAATCAGACACCATTCATCGGGAATCGCTCTTCACAGATTACTGTTCACCTTCCGATAATCCACACACGTTCGCAAACTTCCATCTGGCTTATGTACCGGTACAATGGGGCTGGCCAGGCATGGCTCCTTTCAATCACTCCCCACACCCTCTCAAGCTCCTCACACTGCTCCTCTATCTCACGATTGATAGACGGAGAAAAATGTCGGGGGCGCTGATATATGGGGGTGTCGTCTTCCAGAACTATTTTAAATTCGGGAAGCTTCGATCCCCCAAAATCCTCGTCTCACGCCCCCACCTATCCACAACATTCTCCTCAATCGTTCTCTTACGTTATCTTACATTTTCATCTGCAACACTTTCCTTCAGTCCTCATACGTCCAATCATTAACTAATTTCAAATCACCTGTCATCACCTGCGTACCTTCACGTACCTCTCATCATCCACATTCACCAACGTCGTAATATTCCCATAATCTCCCTCACATATTCCTCGGACTCGCTTCTTCCTGACACTGTCGGCAATGGCGTTATATATACCCTCGGATCTCCCATGTTTCAAAGAGCATCATATACACACACATTTGCCTGACTAATTGTTATGTCTATTCCTCAACCACATACTCACACCACTATCATTATTTGGCTATCTGGGACTCCGGCGTACCACTTTCACACTCACAACTTCTCCAATCTCATGTGGCACTTTTACCCTCTGTCGCAATTACAGGCCTCTCTTCCACAATTTTTTTGCTCAACCCTACCATCCTTCCCCAAATACAAATCCCCAAGCACATCCTTTTCATACATTAATTCAATTACATTCATACTAGAGACGGACCACCATCCAGCATTTTTCAAAAACTCACATCCCAATAAAATATCATATTTATCATTCGTACTCTCAGTCACACAAAAATCACTTTCATCCATCACTACCCAATTTCTAATACGTTCCTCTTCCAACCACTGCTACCCCTAAATTTCCAATCCCTCTTACTTCCCCCTGACAGTTCCTAATCTCACACGTATTCCTCAATTTCTCACATCCATTCTTAAATATGACATTCATACACCCGGTGGCATCTACTAAGGCAATCTTACTCCCTTACAACACACTTGCACCTCATGCACTCGTCAGTCTTTCCAGCAAAACCTCCCCTCATGCAGCAGCCCTGCGATACATGCATCTGCAGCACCGCTGGCATCCTGGAGGATCCACCAGCTGACCCCTTCACACTCCAGTTTCCCCGGTCGCTGTCACAGTCACCCTCTTTAGTCTACATACACTTGATACATGCCCTTCCATTCCCACATTCGACACACTTAAGCTCTCGGTTCTGAACACATTCGCATAATGCCCATTCTTATCTGGTTGCACATATTACAATCCCTTTCAGTACCCCTACAACCATTAGCAATATGACCCACCTGTCCGCACCTGTAGCATTTAACCCCTATCTTTCGTACTCCCTTACCAAATGTCCCGATTGCCCCACACCCGACACGCTCCTAAAGCCCACCTGTACTCATTCTTTGTATGTCCTTCCTTTCCCACATCTAAATGCTAGCTCGACTTCCTCACCGACCTTCCCCTTTGTACACTACTATCCCTAACCGATCAACCGTTGTTCCCTTACAAGCCATCATTCATCCTCACTGGCACCTCCCACATTACTTGCTCTTACACTCTATCTTTTACACTATTGTTCCATTCTCATGGGCCCCTCAACACTGCATCCTAAAGCTTCAAACTCTGGTACTCTCTCATCTACAGCCCTTACTCTTACACTTCTGCTCTCTTTTATAACCACATCCAAGCCCATAATCTTCTACAATTTCAAATTTCTCCCCAAGTCAACCTTTCATTAGTCATCTTTCTTCTCCTTCGGCTTTAAGTTCACAAATTCTCTAACTCCATCTGTGTCCTAACAACTTCGTACTAACTCCTTACATTCATCTATCCCATCATCCCCAAACTTCTTCCTTGCCAACGTCTCAGCCTACAAGCATACAGTGACAAGGTTTCCCAGCTTTCATTCTTGTCTCATCAAATTTGTTCTTCTCTTATGCCAACACTCGCTTTCACACTGCAGCCTAAGCTTGCTCAACCAGTCTATTTCACCTTGTCATATAACATCTCCCACACTCATAATAACCCTATACATCAAGCAAAAAGCAGTCAAATATTCTCCTAATTCTCGTGCCCACACTCTCTTACTCTCCCCATTGCTTATCCTGACAAAACCTTTCATCTCCTAAAGAAATCATGCACATCCTTGCTTCCATACTCATTATACCTTTCACCCGGTGCCTCCCTCACATACATAGTGCCTTTCTCACTTCTTTCCTTTCACTCTCACTTTCGCTACTTTCACTCTGTCCTTTCATACCCTCTTCGAATACAAAGAGTCCACTTCCTTGCCCCATTCATCTTACTCGTGCCTCTTCTTCCCCTCTTTTATCCACTTTTATCCACTCACCTCCATCCACCTCACTATCACTACTGCCTTCACCCTCTCCCTTCTTTCCTGCTTTTCCCACTTCCTTACCCTTCTTACCAATTTCCTTTCCCTTTTTCCTCCCCTGACTTATCCTTACTTTCCCTCCGTTCCTTCCCTTGCTTTTCATTCCCCTTTTCCTTACCCTGCCTTTCATTCTCTCGTTTCTTACTTCCTATTTCCACATCATACGCTTCCATTCACTTCTTCCTCCTTTTCTTTCTCACTTGCCCCTTCCACGTTCCAGAGGACCTGCCTCAACAGCCTTCTCCAAACCACCCTTGAACCTATTTCATCATTTCTTCCACACTTTTCCATAATTTCCCTCCAACTTTTTATCCATCCTCTCTTCCATTCTCTCTTCCATTCTCTCTTCTGACTCTTTCATCTCCCCTTTCATTTCTTCTTTTGCACTTCTTAGCATTCCCTCCACCTCCTCCAACTGACTCCTCAATCTCTCATTCTCACCCCTCAACCACGTATTCTCCTCTCTCAACCTTACCAGTTCCTCTTCCATCCTTCTCTTCAGTCACACTACCAGCCACCAATCTCACTTGCAGCTGCAATACCAGCTGCCCCACGTTGGGCGCCAAGTATTATGTGGCGAATTCTAACCCACAAACAAAACAACACTCACCTGATCTTCGGTTGCTGGAGATGGGTAAAGATCCACGGTCATAATCACAGCACGCAGAAACCACAAAACAAAATTTCAAACCGACCCTCCACCAACAACGAACGAAAAAAAAGAGACACATGCACCATCAATATCGGTACCAGTATCCAAACAAAAAAAGCCAGACGAACTCCCCGTTCACTTTCAAGGTTGGACCTCAACTGCCCAAGACTTCCCCAAAACCAAAAACTCCCGACAGACTGACAGACAGACAGACAGCGCCCGTAAAACGAACTCCAACAACCGAACCACTCACAACGACAATTACTCGCTCTCTCTCTCTCTCTCTCTCTCTCTCTCTCTCTCTCTCTCACAAAACGTTGGGAAATGCTAAATAAAAACAAATTTCTTCATCCCTCTATAGTAAAAGTTACTGCTGGTTTATTACAGATTCAGGCAGTTTATATAGCGGCCAACTGGCGCCGAGCTGCGGAAGACAATGACATTGAGTGTGACCTGAGGTCAAAAACAATTAACAATAATATACAGTGAACAAGTACAATTTACAATACAAAAACATACAGAACTCCAATATGGATACAGCCATGATGCCTGCGAATAAAGAAACATACGATATATAATTTATGACAGTTGAACAAATACACATAAAGTTTAAATGGTAGAAAATGCGTGACCTGGCACATTAGGCGTAACGAACTGTGTGCGCAGAAAGTGGGAAGTCACCAAAGAAAACTTGCTCAGCGGAGACTTAATTAATGACGCCTCCGAAGCACTCCACTGACGTCGATGTGGTGACTTTACAAATACTCACCCCCTAAGACGTGGGACATGTCTGACTAATCTGTGTATCTGCTGGTACGTTGAAGGGTGCCACGGCTTCTTGAGGACAACGGAGGGGCGGCCCGCGCGTGAGGCTGCTGGGCTGCTGGTGTGGGCGGGCCCTTCCTGGGACGGCCGCGTGCCCGCCGTTTGCGGGCGCCTGGGTGTGGCAAAGGGTGTCTGGGCGGGGGATGTGCTGCAGTGACGTCGGTGCTCTCCCTCAGGAAGGCGGGCTTTAATCGGTCTACTGAAACCCAATCGTTCCTCCCGGGGAGTGCCACAGGAACGCCTGCAGAATTTCGTCTGTCAGGTGTGCCACCCTGAAGTGGCTCTCAACCCTACGCAGCCACATCGTTGGGTTCCCCTGTATAAAAGGTGGCAACTTTATGGCCAGGGCGCCCGCGACTGTGTTGCTGGGCCATGGAGTGTTCGGGGCGCTGGCATGGGTGTGGAGGTGCAGGAGGCCTCGGTGCGAGGGACGGGTGCGGGTGAGATGGGAGGAAGGTGAACCTCCGAGTCTGCGAGGTCCATGATTAACTGCAGGAAGGAGGGATGCCAGCGTCCATGCTCGCTCTTTGCCCTCTTACTGGGTGGGGTACTCGCGTCAGAACGCACTTTTGTGCGCCGTGTGAGTCTGTTAGTGACGCTGGTGGTTGTCGGCACGCTCAAACACTGGTTACAGCGCCGTGTTTAGTCCGCTAAGAGCGTTGGAGAGTTCCTGGAGCCAAGACTGAGTTGCCGTGTTGGTCCGCTAATGGCTCCGGGATACTCCAGGGGGTCACCACTGTAAGAGGTGCAAAAGAAACGAGCAGGTAAAAGTTACTGCTGGTTTATTACAGATTCAGGCAGTTTATATAGAGGCCGACTGGCGCCGAGTCGCGGAAGACAATGACATTGAGTGTGACCTGAGGTCAAAAACAATTAACAATAATATACAGTGGACAAGTACAATTTACAATACAAAACATACAAAACTTCAATATGGATAGTCTTGATGCCTGCGAATAAAGAAACATACGATACATAATTTATGACAGTTGAACAAATGCATATAAAATTTAAATGGTAGAAAATGCATGACCTGGCACGTTAGGCGTAACGAATTGTGTGCGAAGAAAGTGGGAAGTCACCAAGGAAAACTTGCTCAGCGGAGACTTAATTAATGACGCCTCTGAAGCACTCCACTGACGTCGATGTGGTGACTTTACAGACGCAACTACAACATCAAAGAAATAACGACGCTCTCGGTTATACCACACACAGATTGGATAATTTGGATCTGGCCGACATCATCGAATGCACCAAAGCAAAAGAAGTATGAGAAATTTTGAGAGATATCCACACAAAAATAGATACATTCCAAATAGCTGATGTGTTAAAAGAACTGTGTAGATGCAGAAAAACTGAAGAAATGTCTATGAGGGAATAGATAGCCTATGTGATCAGATTAGCCAGAGGTGTAAATGCAGCTTTAGGAGAAGAAGTGGCTCAGTTTGGAGACAGTGGTAGCTGTATTTGTACTTAAACATGTTCCCAAGTATCAAATTTTGTTGAAATCAGTCTCAAAAATTGAAGATTTAAATATCAAAAGTCAATACTGCTTTTCGAGGAGAGGCAAGATAAATTCGAGGCAAGAAAAGAAGAGGAATCTTTGTAAGGACTGGGTTATGAGCGACATACTGGCTGGGTGTTAACTGGTTTATTGGTTGTTCCTTACTGAGATAAATGTACAGAATCTTGGAAGATGTTATTGGCGTGCGGACGGTAATGTAGCGTCTACACACAGACAGGTAAAACGGACATATAAGGTTCAGACATCTGTGTTTGTCGGCAGACAAACAGATGGCGATATCAAGAGACATGATTAACATACGGTGATGAAACATACATCAGTGGAAGGGTCAGGAAATTCTACATATGGCCAATTGCATGAGATTCAAGACACATTAATGGATACAATGCAATAGCATAATAAATGTGAAATGGAGAGACCTTTGGCGTCTTCACAAACAGAAACATACACACAGTTTTGATACAGAAGATTCGTTGGAACATTATGAGTACATTATTAGAATGCTTGCATGGCAATGCAAGTAGTGGTGATTGTACATACGTTAAGACAACAATGCTTAGGGAGAAACAGACGGAAATATTGTATGGTTGAAATCGCGTTCCTGTAGAGAAAGAAAAACGAGACGCTCCTGTTTTGTCCTGTCGACTCCGATGATGACGATCGACGAACACACGAACACACACGTGTTTGGAAGAGACAGCGTCGGGGCTCTTACAAGTACTCTCCCCCAAGACGTGTGTAACGTCTGATTGTTTGGAAGAGACGGCGACGGGCTCTTACAATGTTCCCCCCACAAGCGAGGCATCGATGCGGAAATTGTCTTGGCGACAATTGTAGTTGGCTCGAAGGGCTTGGGCTAGGGGCGGGTAGGAGGCTGAAGGGCGGCACCGGCCAGCAGGAGCTCGAGGAGGACGGGAGCTGGTTGAAGGTGACGTCGGATGATCCTTCGGTGGCCGGCTCGAGGGCTGAAGGATGACGGCGGCTGATCCTTGGTAGCCAGCTCGAGAGGCGGCAGCAGGCTGAAGGATGACGTGGCTGGTCCTTCGTTGGTCAGCTCGTCCAGTACGAGTGGGGGCGGCTTCAGGTTTCCTGGAGGAGGTATCCAGGGCTCCGGTGGTGGAGTGGGTCATCTCGGAGGTCGGACTAATACTGAGAACTCAGGAACGGCGGGAAACAGCGAGGCGGCGAAGGGTCTATCAGCGCGTGGGTCGTCATCTTGGGTCGGCCGGGTCCTTCGAGTCACTCCGGGGTCACCAGTGTAAGGACTGGGTTATGAGCGACATACTGGCTGGGTGTTAACTGGTTTATTGGTTGTTCCTTACTGAGATAAATGTACAGAATCTTGGAAGATGTTATTGACGCGTGCGAGCGGTAATGTAGCGTCTACACACAGACAGGTAAAACGGACATATAAGGTTCAGACATCTGTGTTTGTCAGCAGACAAACAGATGGCGATATCAAGAGACATGATTAACATACGGTGATGAAACATACATCAGTGGAAGGGTCAGGAAATTCTACATATGGCCAATTGCATGAGATTCAAGACACATTAATGGATACAATGCAATAGCATAATAAATGTGAAATGGAGAGACCTTTGGCGTCTTCACAAACAGAAACATACACACAGTTTGATACAGAAGATTCGTTGGAACATTATGAGTACATTATTAGAATGCTTGCATGGCAATGCAAGTAGTGGTGATTGTACATACGTTAAGACAACAATGCTTAGGGAGAAACAGACGGAAATATTGTATGGTTGAAATCGCGTTCCTGTAGAGAAAGAAAACGAGACGCTCCTGTTTTGTCCTGTCGACTCCGATGATGACGATCGACGAACACACGAACACACACGTGTTTGGAAGAGACAGCGTCGGGGCTCTTACATCTTCAGTCCATAAAACAAGCTTCAGAAGAGATTCAAGAAAAGAAGTTGGAAATTCAAGTGCAAACTACAGAAGAGAAGACGCAAGAGGCTACAAGAAAGAAGACAAAAGATTTGTCTGCTATGCGTGTACCCAGCCTGGACATATAGCAAGAAACTGTCCAAAATTTGAAGAAAGAAGAGATAAGGAAGAAAGAAGATACAAGACGGAAGACAAACAAAATAAAAGAAGCAAGAAGAAATTATCAGGGAAGAAAGCACAATATGACAGTGATGAAAACAATGAAAGTGAATCTGAAGAAGAGGAGCTAACATCAAAAGTTGCCAAAACCAAAATAAATACACAGGTAATTCTTGCTGTAATTGAAAATAAAAGTGAAAAGACAGATAAAATGAATGCAATTGTAAACTAGTCATCAGTGAAAGAAGATTCCAAATTAATATGGAACTTGGATTCTGGTGCTAGTGATCACATGATACCTCATAAAGACACACTTGTTGATTTTGACAGGAGCATCACAGGTAATGTAAAGTGGGGCGATGGAAAGTCTTCAGTTGGATGATGGAAAGAAGCTTCAGCCCTAGGGAAAGGAAAAGTGATTATGAAAATGAAAGACCAGTATGGTGGATATAGATTAACCTTAAAAGTAGTGTACTATGTTCCAAATCTAGATCAAAATTTGATGTCTGAAAGATTTGATGAAAAGGGTTTCAAGTTAATTACTTATAAAGGGGTTAAACAAGTGAAAGATGTGAAAGAAGTATTTCTAAAACGATACTGGAATGAAGCAGCAAAGATGTATCAATGCACAACCAAGAAAATTTTGCAGGGAATGAAATAAAATTAAAGAAGAATGAAAATATAGAAATCACTGGGAACAGTACAACCATAAATCTTGGCACAGAATATTTGGACATGTACTAGCATTGCCCGAAGTTTGTGAAGCAAAGGGAAAACTTGAAGACGGCACCACATGCATGCAAGGTAAGTCCAAAAAGAAACCAAAACCTGCAAGTGATTCAAGGATCATCATCGAGTGGAAGTGGAAGCAGCTACATTGCCACCTTTCTGGACGACCATTCAAGGTACAGTGAAATTGCTGCAATGAAGAAGAAAAGTGAAACAATGGAGAAATTCAAGGAGGACATGGCCAGAGCAGAGAAAAACACAACAGACTTTTGCAGTGCATCCGTACTAATAGTGGGAGTGAGTAGTATGTCAGCAAGGAATTCTCGGCTTTTCTTACAGAGAAGGAAATAAAGAGATGGCTGACAATCCCTTGCACTCCTCAGCAAAATGGAAGGGCCGAACACCTAAACCAGAGCTTATTGGCTATAACAAGATACATGATGATCTAGTCTGGAGTACCTCAAAAATTCTGGACTGAAACCATTCTTCGTGCAAATTACATCAAGAACAGAACAATGTCAACTGTCGACAAAATTTTCTGCAGGGATTTTGCCGACAAAACCTTCTATCTAATCCTGTTTGGAGATCAGTAGAAATAGCAAACGAGACCTAATGAGTTACGTGGTGGATAATGAGTGATGTCGTGAAAAAACTGGATCCGTTTTTTCTCGACAATCCTTCACTACATTCAGGATAAGCGAGGGGGAGCGGGAAGCAGACGGCTGAGTTCGTGGTTCACTTTTTTCTGTAAATATGTTTGATTGTTATTTGTGTCCGGCGAATTGCCTGTGTTGTCTGTGTCAGGAATATCAGAGAGGCTCTTTTTTATATAATTCAAGTACCTTCTTTAGTAAAGTAACCTAACCTATGTCGAAATTTTGAAAAGGAACCGAGGTGACGACGAGACATGCAGAGGGGCAAATTTTAACTGCCATGCTGCAAGAAATGGAAAGATTAGAAAGCATGGACACCTGGAAAATAGTGCCCAGACCAACAGAACATAAAGTGATTGATTGCAAGTGGGTATTCTGAAGAAAATACAACGAACTTGGTGAGGTGATGATACACAGAGCGAGACTATTGGCCACAGGGTTCTGCCTAACACCTGGTGTGGACTATTTCGAGACTTATGCCCACCTGTAGTGAGAAAATCAAGCATTAGACTGCTATTGGCCTTAGCTGCGGAAAATTCTTGGTCTGTTGAACAGCTTGATGTAAATTCAGCCACCTCAACAGTGGACTCAAGGAAATCATATTTATGGAACAACCAAAGGGAT
The DNA here is from genome assembly GCF_040412425.1 of Macrobrachium rosenbergii. Classification (NCBI taxonomy): domain Eukaryota; kingdom Metazoa; phylum Arthropoda; class Malacostraca; order Decapoda; family Palaemonidae; genus Macrobrachium; species Macrobrachium rosenbergii. The sequence goes on along the minus strand of NC_089781.1, from coordinate 50,082,584 downwards.
GTGAAGTTGCAAACAGAAAAACATTTGTTTCTGAAGTGGAGAAAAGTATCTAAGGCTTGCCTCAAAGCGATAGAAATTGGGATGAAGAACTGAACGAAAAACTGACAAAATTGGGCATGATTAGAACCGAATTTGACCAATGCATCTACTATAACGAAGCAAAGACAACAATTATTGGAATTCATGCAGATGATTTCATCATTGTTGGAAATTCCGAAGATGTGAAGATTTCAAGTATGAATTCAAGAATTATTATGCCGTAAAGATCTAGGAGAGGCATTGTGAGGTTCAAGAAATGTCAGAAGTGAAAGACTGATTCTTTATTATTCTCGACAGGTATTTATAATGCGGAAAGCGGATGGAAAGGTAGCGGGCGACCTGAGGGCCCCCGCTGCGTCCATACAGAAGTTGTGTTTGTTGACAGACATAAAAAGACATATATAGTGAGTTACAGAACGTGTAAAAGGCAGATATATATATCGGCGGAAAGGCCGTACAGTGATGCATACAATGAGATACATAAAGAAAATAAAATAATACCAAGTAACATATATGACGTGATTAATGTACATAAGAAGAGCGAAACAAGAAAGGAGAGGCGATTTGATGCCCTTACAAATACTCCCTCCCGCTCAAGACAGTATTAGAGGAGGAATTATTGGATGAAACAACATTAATCACGCAAACGCTGAGGCAGTTGGAACGTGAATTCAGTCCCCTCCAGCAGGTACTTGAAGTGTCTCATGGCCTGGTAGATAGCCAGCAGCTCCCTGTCGAAGGCACTGTAGCGGGTCTCTGCTGGCAAAAACTTGTGGCTGAAGAAGGCCAAGGGTTGGGGAGCGCCGTTCACTAGTTGCTCGAGCACTGCGATAGCAAGCGATGTTGCTGGCGTCTGTTGTCAGTCTGAGGGCAGCTGCGGGGTTGTGTTGAGTTGAGAAAGTGGCATTGGCAAGGGCTCTCTTTGTTTCTATGAATGCCTGCTGCTGCGGAGCCTCCCAGGTCAGTGTTTTTGGCTTGCTCTTCAGGATTGATATCAGGGGGTTACATAGTGCGGTCGACACCCGGGATGAAACGTCGGTAGTAGTTTATCATCCCGAGAAACTCCTGAAGGGCCTTGATGGTTTGTGGTTTCGGGAAATTCTCTATAGCTTTAACTTAGAGGCCATGGGGCGCACTCCGAAAATGCATTTGTCGAACCTGACGACCAGTCAACTGTCCTGCATACGTTTCAGGACGACGTGGACGTGGCGAAGGTGTTTCTCTGGGGACTTGGAGAAGATGAGAATGTCGTCGACGTAGCAGATGCAGAAAGGCAGATCCCCCAAGATGGTGTCCATCAGGCGCTGGAATGTGGCACCTGCGTTCCTGAGACCGAAGGTGGAATAGGAAAATGTATAAGTCCTGAAGAGCATGATGATGGTGGTCTTTGGGACGTCGTCGAGGTGCACAGGGACTTGGAAGTATGACTTCAGCAGGTCCATCTTTAAGAAATCTTTGCACCGTGGAGGGTGCACATCAGGTCTTGCATGTTAGGGAGGGGATAGTGGTCTGGTGTTGTCAGTAAATTCAAGAGCCGATAGTCCCTGCAGGGCTTCCATGAACCATTGGACTTCTTTATCATGTGGAGGGGAGACGCCCATGGGCTTGATGCTTTTTTACAGACGCCCATCCGTTCCATCTCTGCAAAGGCCCGTTTGCCATCTTGTAACTTTTGGGGGGACAGTCGTCAGAACTTAGCATGGGTTGGTGGGCCAGTCGTGGTGATATGATGGAAGATGCTATGCTTTGCTGAAGCCCCTGGTGACTGGCGTAGCTCTGGTTTGAATACGCCTGTGAACTCCTGTAGGAGGGACGTGTAGCCGTTGGGGGCTGTGGAGCAGATGGCGGGCATTCCAGGTCCAGTAGAGAGCTGACGGGAGTGGCAGGTTCCCGTGTCGAAGAGGCGTTGTTTTCCGATGTCAACCAGAAGTCCATGGTGCCCTAGGAAATCTGCGCCCAGCAGTGGAACATGACCTCCGTGATGAAGAATGGCCAGTGGTATCTGTGGCCCAGAATTGAGATAGTCTGGGTTGTTGTGCCATATGTGAGGATGGGAGTTCCATTTGCTGCTATGAGGGCTGGTGTTGAGTCAGGTATCTTTTCTAAATCTTCCTTGGATGGCGGGTAGATCGACTGCATTGCTCCCATATCTACCAGCAGGTGCCATTTCGAAATTTCGTCTTTGATGAAGAAACCTGCTGGTTGGGGGGGAGTTGGATTTCGCAGCCACAGCTGTTACTTGTGTCCGCTTTTGTCATTTTTTGTAAAGGAGCACGGAGGTCTGCAGTTCCTGGCGTTGGTTCCGAATTTTCTATGGAAAAAGCACTATGCCGGGTTTGACCATGTCCTGTGTTCCCTGAATAGTGTCTTCTTCCTGTAAACGCCGCTGAAGGAAGATCACTCTTGTTAACTCTATCTTCCTCTTCCTCCCGTTTTCATTGCAGCCTGGCAGTGTTACCAACCCCCGTAGTTCGTCCCAGGCTTCCCTGGGTGATGCTTCTCCGAGGGGCTGGGATAATAGGTCGAGTGCGTGCTGCGCTCTCTTGGTCACGGGCATGGGGTAAGTTTGCATGAGTTTATCCTTCAAGGACGTGTATGTGACCTTGTCCAGTTGCTTGTTGAGCCAGGGGGAGATTCTGTTGAACACCTTTTCTGGGAGCGCTGTCGTGGTGACGTTGGATTTGATAGCATCGTCTGAGATGCGCACCTTGCAAAAGTGTGCATCTGTGCCCAGGAACCATGATGCTGTGTTCTGCCATGAAAACGGAGGAAGTTTGACCGCGTCTGGCTTTGTTGGCAAGAGGGGCATACAGACGATGCTCATGGGTTCGTATCGAAGTTCAGCTTCCGACATCTTTACTACTCACGCACCAAAACGTGGGGAAATGCACCGTATTGAGTCTGTTAATGGTGCTGATCGTTCCAGTGGTCGAACGAAGTGCCAAAACATGCCCTTTTTGGGTACGCCGTATTTAGTCCATTAATGGCACGGTTTCCACCAGGGAGGGAGCTATCAGAGGACTAAACTTTGGCACCGTAATTAGTCCGCTAAAGGCTCTCTGATGGTAGGCTGCGGCCGTCTTTAGTCTGTTAATGGCTGGGCCAAAACCGCGCTACCTGTTACTCCGGGGTCACCAGTGTGAGGTTCAAGAAATGTCAGAAGTAAAAGGCTGATTCTTTATTATTCTCGACAGGTGTTTATAATGTGGAAAGCAGATGAAAAGGTAGCGGGGGACCTGAGGTCCCCCGCTGCGTCCATACAGAAGTTGTGCTTGTTAACAGGCATAAAAAGATATATATAATGCGTTACAGAACATGTAAAAGGCAGATGTATATATTGGCGGAAAGGCTGTACAATGATGCATACAATGAAATACATAATGAATCTGAAATAATAACAAGTAACATATATGACGTGATTTGACGCCCTTACAGCATCAAATATTCTTTCCATTAAATATGTCAGAGAAGACCCATCAACAACTCTGATTCACCAGAGACATTACATTCAAGAAGTGCTGACAAATCAAAATCTTGCTGAATCAAAAGGGTTGTAAACTCCATTAGCCCTAAATTTTAGACAAGAAGTCTCAGAAGATGAAAAACGCAGTGCAACAGAATACAGAGGAATCACTGGTAGCTTGTTACACCTAGCAAATTGCACTAGGCCTGACATTGCTTTTGCCACTGGAGCACTGTGCCAGAAAAATCAAGAACCTCACAAACAAGATCTGAAGAATGCAAAACATCTGCTATGATATCTCAAGAAGACTCAAGATTTAGCCATTTGCTACCAGAAAACTCAAGAATGCCTAACAGCATGGATGGATGCAGACCATGCAAATGGTCATGATGAAGAAAATCCATCACTAGATTTGTGATAATTCTAGCAGGTGACTAATATCATGGCGAAGCAGGAAGCAGAGAATAACTACACTCTCAACAAATGAAGCAGAGTACAAAGCACTTTGTGAAGCAACAAGAGTAATAGTTTATTTCAGAAAGCTGTTTTGGGAACATGGATTCGAGAATTTTGTCGACAAACCAACAGAAATAATGCTGACAATCAGGGTGCCATCAGCTTAGCAAATGACACTCATTGCTTTAAGAGATCAAAGTACACATACCCAAAAGCACTTTGTACTAGAGTAAATCAACCTGAGAAAAATCAACATCAAGTACATTCCATCAAAGAGGAATTTGGCTGATCTCCTTACAAAGGCCATCTGTGCAGAGAGGACTCAATAACTAATCACTAAGTTGGGACTATGTCTGCTGCAAAAGTGCCATTGATTCAGACAATACCTTTATTGTCACTTATACCAAATAATGGTTTCATTATTGTCAAATGTGCAAGTTCATATATGCCAATTATTTTGCAATGCAAATTTGTAGTTTGCTTATTCTACTACTAAAACGTATTGTTTGCATAGTATACCCATCATTATCTGCTAAGTTTTAAGTGCAGCTGTAAACTGTAAATTTTTGACGTCTAATCAAATCCTTTTATTACAGCATTGTATTCTCTTTAACATCTCATTCTTGTCTACTTAGATGTTGTTTCGTGTGCTTAGATATTTGCATTTACTTAGAATATTCTTTGCTGTAAACTTCCTATATTTCACGTTTAAGCAAATCATATTATTAGAGGATTGTATCCTCTTTATCATGTTTTTTTGTGATTACATGTCCTTTGACATAATTAAATGTTTGTATGTACAGTATGTACTCGATTGGAATATTTTGTTTGTAATGTCAAAGCAACATATTTTTATAATTTTTTAATAATTTTTGTCTTTACTCAAATTATAACAAAGTTGTTCATCAAGGAATGGTGTTAAAATATTAGTCTAAACGTATGGTTCTCAGTTTTTTCTCTTTTATAATCTGTTTGATTTTAAAATTTACAGCCTAGAATCAGCGAAGGCCAAGAGTGTCGTTCGCATAGCAGAATATAAACAAACCCGCCCAGAGCCATAGGGTGAGACTGTAGAGACTCTGTAGCTAGTTGGACAATGAAACCCATACAGTGAAGACCTGCGTTCTTAATACTCTTGACTCAAGAAGATAGAAAGAATGTAAAAGGAATGTAGAAGTCATTCTTCACAAAGAATATCACACATAACTAAAACATAACCACTATAAAATTACCTGGATCAGAAATAAAAAGGTCTTACCTGGATCAGAAATGAAAAGATCTTACCTGGATCAGAAATAAAAAGGTCTTAACTGGATCAGAAATGAAAAGGTTTTACCTGGATCAGAAATCAAAAGGTCTTACCTGGATCAGAAATAAAGTCTTACCTGGATCAGAAATAAAGTCTTAACCTGGATCAGAAATAAAAAAAGTCTTACCTGGATCAGAAATCAAAAGGTCTTACCTGGATCAGAAATAAAGTCTTACCTGGATCAGAAATAAAAGGTCTTAACCTGGATCAGAAATAAAAAAAAAGATTTTACCCAGATCAGAAATAAAAAGGTCTTACCTGGATCAGAAACGAAAAGGTCTTACCTCAATCAGAAATAAAAAGGACTTACCTAAATCAGAAATAAAAAGGTCTTCCCTGGATCAGAAATGAAAAGGTCTTATCTGGATCAGAACTGAAAAGGTCTTACCTGGATCAGAAATAAAAAGGTCTTACCTAAATCAGAAATAAAAAGGTCTTCCCTGGATCAGAAATAAAAAGGTCTTATCTGGATCAGAAATGAAAAGGTCTTACCTAGATCAGAAATAAAAAGGTCTTCCTTGGATCAGAAATGAAAAGGTCTTATCTGGATCAGAAATAAAAAGTACTTACCCAGATCAGAAATAAAAAGGTCTATCCTGGGTCAGAAATAAAAAATACTTACCTGGATCAGAAATAAAAAGGTCTTACCTGGATCAAAAATAAAAAGGTCTTACCTGGATCAGAAATGAAAAGGTCTTACCTGGATCAGGAATGAAAAGATCTTAACTGGATCAGAAATAACGAGGTCTTACCTGGATTAGAAATTAAAAAGTCTTACTGTGATCAGAAATAAAAAGTTCTTACCTGGATCAGAAATAAAAAAAGTCTTACCTGGATCAGAAATGAAAAGATCTAACCTGGTTCTGAAATGAAAAGGTCTTACCTGGATCAGAAATAAAAAGGTCTTACCTGGACCAGAAATAAAAAGGTCATACCTGGATCAGAAATAAAAAGTACTTACCTGGTTCTGAAATGAAAAGGTCTTACCTGGATCAGAAATAAAAATTTTTTATCTGCATCAGAAATAGAAAGGTCTTACCCGGATCAGAAATAAAAAGTACTTACCTGGATCAGAAGTTTTTTTTTATCTGGATCCGAAATAAAAGGGTCTTACCTGGATCAGAAATAAAATTTTTTATCTGAATCAGAAAAAAGTCTTACCTGGATCAGAAATGAAAAGGTCTTATCTGGATCAGAAATAAAAAGGTCTTACCTGGATCAGAAATGAAAAGGTTTTACCTGGATCAGAAATAAAAAGGTCTTACCTGGATCAGAAATGAAAAGGCCTCACCTGGATCAGAAATAAAAAGGTCTTACCTGGATCAGAAATAAAAAGGTCTTACCTGGATCAGAAATAAAAAGTTCTTACCTGGACCAGAAATGAAAAGTTCTTACCTGGATCAGAAATAAAAAGGTATTACCTGGATCAGAAATGAAAAGATCTTACCTGGATTAGAAATAAAAAGGTCTTACCTGGATCTTAAATGGAAGTTCTTACCTGGATCAGATTTAAAAAGGTCTTACCTGGATCAGAAATAAAAAGGTCTTTCCTGGATCAGAAATGAAAAGGTCTTACCTGGATCAGAAATAAAAAGATCTTACCTGGATCAGAAATAAAATGGTCTTTCCTGGATCAGAAATAAAAAGATCTTACCTGGATCAGAAATAGAAAGGTGTTACCTGGATCAGAAATAAAAAGCTCTTACCTGGATCAGAAATGAAAAGGTCTTACCTGGATCAGAAATAAGAAGGTCTTACCTGGATCAGAAATGAAAAGATCGTACCTGGATCAGAAATAAGAAGGTCTTACCTGGATCAGAAATGAAAAGGTCTTACTGGGATCAGAAATAAGGTCTTACCTGGATCAGAAATGAAAAGATCTTATCTGGATCAGAAATAAGAAGGTCTTACCTGGATCAGAAATGAAAAGGTCTTACCTGGATCAGCAATAACGAGGTCTTACCTGGATCAGAAATAAAAAGGTCTTACCTGGATCAGAAATAAAAAGTTCTTACCTGGATCAGAAATAAAAAGGTCTTACCTTGATCAGAAATAAAAAGCTCTTATGTGGATCAGAAATGGGAAGGTCTTACCTGGATCTGAACCTGGATCAGAAATAAAAATTTCTTACCTGGACCAGAAATAAAAAGGCCTTACCTTGATCAGAAATAAAAAGCTCTTACGTGGATCAGAAATGGTAAGGTCTTACCTGGATATGAACCTGGATCAGAAATAAAAAGTTCTTACCTGGACCAGAAATAAAAAGTTCTTACCTGGATCAGAAATAAAAAGTTCTTCCCTGGATCAGAAATGAAAAGGTCTTACCTGGATCAGAAATAACGAGGTCTTACCTGGATCAGAAATAAAAAGTTCTTAACTGGATCAGAAATAAAAAGGTCTTACCTTGATCAGAAGTAAAAAGCTCTTACGTGGATCAGAAATGGGAAGGTCTTACCTGGATCTGAACCTGGACCAGAAATAAAAAGTTCTTACCTGGACCAGAAATAAAAAGTTCTTACCTGGATCAGAAATGAAAAGTTTTTACCTGGATCAGAAATCAAAAGGTCTCACCTGGAGGAGAAATAAAAAGATCTTACCTGGATCAGAAATAAAAAGGTCTTACCTGGATCAGAAATAAAAAGGTCTTACCTGGATCAGAAATGAGTAGGTCCTACCTGGATCAGGTATAATCCTTTTGATGGAAATATTCCTTTTGAACGAAACATGTAAAGTTCGTGGATTATCAACCAGCAGAGAATTATATGCAGTTTTTAATAATAATGAGTGTGTAATATAGGTTTTTAGTCAAAGATTTATTTTTTGATTAACTATACATGTTCAGGTTCCAGCTGTGAAGGGTGAACACATTCTCAAACGCTAAGTTAACCATTGGTATCCCTCTTATTCTGTGAGGCAGCAATTTGAAAGTCTACAACTAAAATATCAAAATGTTTGAAAGTAGGCGTAATTGAAAAATCAAAGGCCCTCATAATTTTATTAGTTGTATCAGAGAAGGACCGAACGTGAAGGTCAAGTTTTGCAAACTTGAAGAGATATTGTTCATCGTTTCCTGTACCGTGCACAACAGTGTCTGTGCTAGGTAATCATAGGTACTTGACTTTTTCGATTGTGGTGAAACTTTAAAGTTTTAGGCCCACATTCGGTACGATTTCATTCAACCTTAAGCCCTCCTGCCCTAGCTTTGAATGAGACCAAGTTACAGTGCTGAGGAGTTTACTAACTTACTTAAATGTACCATGAAGTCAAGAAACATTACATTCTTTCCAACAAAGTGCAGTTGAGAAACAATCAACTATATTTCCTGCACCAATTCTTTTTGGGTGATGCCACACGGGTTCACAAATACGCATTTAAAAAGTTTAACACATATAATTAATATTTAAAGGACACAACAATCATCCAAGTTACATTAAGAAGCAAGAAAACATTAACATATTACTGCAAAAATTGACAAAACGTTACGTTACTTCGATAGAGGAAAACATAAATGGCCAAAAAAAAGGGGGATTTCAGAATATTCTAATGAAGAAATTACTGCAATGGCGACGACAGTTCACGAGGTGATGGGGCTGGATTTTACGAGAACTTCTTCTACAACTTGCCTTCCTGGAGTTTGCTGCGAAACAGGCAGAGCTTCATGTTCACACCCTGGAAGAAAACTCGGGAGGAGTACATTGGATAGCACAGTTGTCACATCTACAAAACTACAGGGTTACGTAACAAACCATCAACCAAAACACAAACATTAAGTAGTTTAATCGTAACCCAACATACAAAAAAAAGGGGTTTCGTCCAGAAGGCAAGCTTAAACTACTGGCATGTGCCCTTACAACAAGAAAATAACATATACATTCTCCACAGGAAGAAGTTTGACAACACTGCAATCAGACGTCATTTAATTTTATAGAGATGGATAAAATTTGCGAAAAGGTGTTTTACTACTTTAAATATCAATGTACTAATTGATACAAACTCATTGCTATAGTTAATATAATAAAAACTTCTTCTGTGGAGCAAAACAATCACATCAACGTATTTTCATAGAAACTGGGAAATACATCAAAATAAGTATTCAAGAAAACTAGGAAATTTTATTCAAGGGGAATAAATGGCAATTTTTGACATCGATTTTGTTGGAGATTTTCATTTAAGACCTTTGAGGGGAAAGGATTACAAAGTACACTGCCTGCATACTCCATGTGGTCATTTTGAGCTGTTCAGAATATCGTTTGGGCTGAGGTAGCCTACAATCCTATCACTTTCTCTTACAATCTCGCTACTTCGAGACCAGCAGGGTCTAAACAAAAACAAGCAATTGGGCTGTAATGACTGACGAAGGGGTGATACAGATATGCAAATAGAATGAACAATAATAATGACAAAATAGGCAGCATAACAATAACAATCTGTAAAGTAATCAGAAGCAAAAACAGGCGGGATAATACGTAATTAAATTAACACTGAAACGGCATAATGATGATACATACAGCAAACGGGAACACTTCCTCAAACAATGAGAGCCACGATCCAGTACCGGACGACTTCGACAGAGCCGACACGACAACCGTCTCGTCCTCAGAAACAGTATTGACGTCCTCCTCCAACACTGGACGATCACGACAGAGTTGATACAACAACCATGTCGACCTCAAATACTTTCCGCTGCTCTGCTGCCAAGGCTGAATCTCTGCCGCTCTGAACCTGACTGGTCGTTCCACCTCCAAAACCCTCACACTCCAAGTGAGAGTGTGAAACAAGCATGGACGCAGACATTCCCAACCACATACAAATTGCCATGAACTTCTCGGAGACAGACACCTCCCTCTCGCAACCTCCTCCCCGCGCACACCTCCACACCGGTACCTGCACCCCACACAATGACCCCTCTGACGGACCAACCAAAGACGGCCCTTAACATAAGGCTGCCACCATTTACCAGGGAGAATGCAGCGTCCTGGTTCTACAGGGTCAAGGGGCAGTTCAGGGTAGCAGGCCTAACAGATGAGGTGTTGAAGGCAGACATTGCCATCAACGCCCTCCCAGAGGAGATATACAAGAAGATCTCCCTAGGTTGATAACCACGTCGGTCCCCGCCACCTTCCAAGAACAAAATCCTCTCGTCGAGACCTGCTCCCTGCCAGTCTCCGAGAACTGCCCGCGCCCTCACCCCCCAGCAGGAGGGGAAACCTCTTGGAAGCGTGGCACTCCCTCCAGGACCTCCTCCTCCTCCCCGAGACTGACAGCAGCAGCATGCACAAAGAAATCAGCCTGTCAAGGGAGATCTTCCTGCGGCAGCTACTGCTGGAGGTCCGTGGCCAGATCATGGACGTGTATACTCTGCCGGTCGAGGACCTAATCAGAGTGGCGCAGCAGCTGATGGATTCCATGAAGGCGGCCAAACAGGCGACCATGAACCGCACACTCCGCCAACTGCCTCCTGCCAGAGGACCCCACCACGGAGCCCGTCAACGCCATTGAGCAGAAAAGGCCATCCCACCTGCAGAAGAGGGAGGGGCCAGGGCTTTGCTATTACCACGGGAGGTTCGGGAGAGCTGCCCGGAGGTGCGAAGCCCCCTGCCCTTTCTTCCCTTCAAAAAACGGATGAGGCAGCAACCAACCACACAGGCCACCATGGCAGCAGCAGCAAAAACACTCAGAGGCCCCTTACCATTAGGGTTCTAGATCCGCGATGCAATCTCTGGCAGGATGATGTTGGTCGACACTGGAACCATGCATTCAGTGTTTCCGCCTTCAGGAGAGGACTGCAGACGCCCGTCAGACCCAACTGCCTCCCTGACGGCCGCAAACAGGTCCCCCATCCTCTCCTACGGCACCAAGCTCCTGTCGATCTCTATCCTTGGCCAGAGGTACAGCTGGGAATTCATCATTGCGGACGTCAGAACCCCACTCCTGGGGGCAGACTTCCTCGCCCTCTTCAGACTGGCAGTTGACGTCGGCCGCAAACGCCTGCTGGACACCCAGTCCTGCCAGTCCCTGCCCTTGTTGCCAGGCCCCAGGAAGCCCACCATCTGTTCCGTCGTCCGCCCCATCAGTATGGTTCCTCCTGAAGGAGTTCCTGGAGGTCTTCAAACCTGAGCTCCACCAGATGCCGGGACTCCTGCCAATCACAGGATACACCACTACATCAAGACGAAGGTCCCCGACGCATGCAAGGTTCGACGGCTTCCCCACAGCGCAGATGGAAAGAATGGGCATATGCAGAAAGGCTCCCAGCCCATGGGCCTACCCTCTTCATGGTGCAGAAACCGGACTGGCACCTGGAGGTCCTGTGGTGACTACAGGTGGCTGAATATTTGCAACAGAGCCCGACCACTACCCCATGCCAAACATGCAGGTACCAGTAGCGCTGGAGGACATCCCCAAAACTGCCATCGTCATGCCTTTTGGGTCCTATGTCTTTTGCCTTCTCCACCTTCGGCCTGAGGAACACGGGTGCGACCTTCCAGAGGTTGATGGACAGCATCCTGGGAGACCTGGACTTCTGCGTCTGCTACGTTGACGATATCCTAATCTTTTCCAGATCCTGAGGCACTTGTGTGGTTTGTTGTCAGGTTTGACAATTGCACCTTCCGCATCGAAAGGTGGAGTTCCTGGGCCACGAGATATCCCCAGAGGGCGTCCACTCAATGTCATCGAAGGCCAAAGCCATCAGAAGTTCCCCACCCCTACCTCCATCAGGGCGTCGTATTTTCCAAAGAATTCCTTGGGATGGTCAACTACTACAGAAGATTCATACTGGGATTGCTCACACCATGGCCCCCGTGACGGAGGTCCTCAGTCCTGGGGACGTCCAGTGCTCCCCTCCAGCTGATGACGGACGCCAGCAATGTCACTCTGCCTGCGGAGCTGTCCTGGAGTAAGTCATCAGGGGACCCTCAGCTCATCGCCTTCTTCAGTAGGATGGCTAAACCCCACCAAGTCCTCTACAGCACCTTTGACTGGGAACTCTTCGCAGCCTATCAGGCGGTACATCTTTGGCACTTCAAGTTCCTCCTGGAGAGGACGCCCTTCACTGTCTTTGGACCGACCACCAGCTGCTGGTCCACACCTTCATGAAGCTGGGGGATGCATGGTTCTCTAGGCAGCAGCGGCACCTCGCGGCCAACGCAGAGTTCACCTGCACCATCAAATACCTCCCTGGCAGGAAGAACCCAGTAGCTGACATCCTCTCGAGGATCGAGATCAACTCAGTACAGCTCGGGATCAACTATGAGGACCTCGACCGCGAACAGGCTGCTGACCCTGAGACCCCAGCCTACCGTACAGCCGTCACATCACTAAAGTGGAAGGATGTGCCCTCCAGCTCAGGAGGATCAACATTACTAAGCGATGTTAGTACCAGACGCCCCCGCCCCCTGGTGCCCACCTCCAGATGTCGGCTGGACTTTGATGTCATCCGCAGCCTATCCCACCCCTCTGGAAGGGCAACAGCCAGACTGCTGATGGAGAAGTTCGTCTGGCATGGCATGTGGAAAGACGCGACGGCCTGGGCAAGGCAGTGTATGCAGTGTCAGACAAGTAAAGTGGGGTGGCACACCCGAATCGGGAGTGGGCAAATTCCCCAGCCAAAGAGGCGCTTTGGGCACATCCACGTTGACGTAGTGGGACCTCTTCCCCATCAGGAGGACCCAGATACCTACTGACAGTCGTCGACCACTCCACCAGGTGGCCCAAAGCCATGCCCATGGAAGAAGCCACCTCCAATGCATGGATCAGCCGGTTGGTGTCCCGCTCCTCTCCAGCTGGAGACCAGCTTTCCTGTCCGAGCTGTGGACTGCCCTTGCATGTCTAATGGGGACCACTCACCACTGCCTACAACCCTGCAGCCAACGGAATGGTGGAAAGGTTCCGCAGGTCTCTGAAGGCGTCCCTCATGGATCGTTGCTCCTCTGAAAACTGGAAGTGCCAGCTGCCCTGGGTCCTCCTCGGGTTGAGGACCACCCCCAGAGCCAACGGCGACCCCCCTCCTCAGCGGAAAAAGTCAACAGGGAGACTCTAGTAGTCCCAGAAGAACTCGTCGCAGAGAACAGGGACGACATAGGAATGCAGAGGCTCCGAGACAGAGTTGGAAAGTTCGCCCCCTGCCAAAAGACATTCACCGACAGGACGTCCCCCTTCATGCCCCCCAGGCTGTCCTCCTCCACCCACGTCTTCGTCAGGGATGACGCCGTACTCCTACCCTTGACTAGGCCCTACAGGGGACCTATCCTTGTACTGGAAAGGAACAAGAAGGCATTCCGAATATCCATCCATGGGCGGGAAGACTGAGTGTCAATAGATCGTCTTAAACCCGCATTCCTGGAGGGGGGCAATGAAGGCGGACCCCAAGATCTCCTGCAGGATACGGCAGCCCCTCAAACAACCCCGGTTGCAGGAAGAAGACAAGGGCGTCCCCGGAAAACCCAGAAACTTGCTGAAAGGCACCCCAACAAACCACTGCAGAGGACATTGGGGAAGCCGACCAACCTCTCCAGTTGACATTGAAAAGAGGCCCCTTCGTCGCCCCAGCAGATACCTGGTTCTATCAGACATTACCTCTGTCTTTGGAGAGGGGAGTATTGTAAAGTCCCAGCTCAACACATTCTCTGTGGAGAACATCCTGTTTTCTGTGGTGCCTTTCCACGACCTGAGGTCGGGCAGAATATATATTTATCATCATAATTGTAAACTATGTGTATGTGTTGTCTTTCTAAGCAGTCATGTATTATGTTCAAGTAACATGTTATTTATTTCGGATGTCAGACATTGTTTATCACTATGTTCTCTGTATGAACCTGTCGTCTTTTTTAAGGAACTAGTTTAATCTCAGGTCACCTGTAAATCTTTGTACCAGCGGTCTCGGCGAACTACGCAGATGTCCGCATCCTGCTTTATGAGCAGCGAGTTTTCATCAATAAATCACCAGTACTTGTCTCCCTGCTCATTATTTCGCACCTCTTTCACACTAATTCTTACCATGCACCTTCTGTATCTCCTTTCTTCTCAAATTATAATTCAAAGCTTAACATACACCTTCTGTATCTCCCTTTTTCCCTAATTATAATTCAATCTAATTCTTACCATACACATTCTGTATCTCCCTTTTTCCAAAATTATGACTTAATCTAATTCTTACCATACACCTGTATCTCCCTTTTTCTCAAATTTTAATTCAATCTAATTCTTACCATACCTCTTCAGCATCTCCATTTTTCCAGAATTATAATTCAATCTAATTCTTACCATACACCTGTATCCCCGTTTGTCTCAAATTATAATTCAATCTCATTCTTACCATACACCTTCTGTATCTCCCTTTTCTCAAATTATAATTCAATCTAATTCTTACCATACACCTTCTGTACTCCCCTTTTCCTCAAATTATAATTCAATCTAATTCTTACCATACACCGTCTGAATCTCCCCTTTTTCTCAAATTATAATTCAATCTAATTCTTACCATAAACCTTCTGTACTCCCCTTTTCCTCAAATTATAATTCAATCTAATTCTTACCATACACCGTATGCATCTCCCCTCTTCCTCAAATTATAATTCAATCTAATTCTTACCATACACCTGTATCTCCCTTTTTCCGAAATTATAATTCAGTCTAATTCTCACCATACACCTTCTGTATCTCCCTTTTTCTCAAATTATAATTCAATCTTATTCTTACCATACACCTTCTGTATCTCCCTTTTCTCAAATTATAATTCAATCTTATTCTTACCATACACCTTTTGTATCTCCTTTTTCTCAAATTATAATTCAATCTTATTCTTACCATACACCTTCTGTATCCCCCTTTTTCTCAAATTATAATTCAGTCTAATTCTTACCATAAACCTTTTGTATCTCACTTTTGCTCAGATTATAATTCAATCTCATTCTTACCATATACCTTCTGTATTTCCCTTTTTGCTCAAATTATAATTCAATCTAATTCTTTCCATACACCTTCTGTATCTCCTTTTCCCAAATTTCAATTCAATCTATTTCTTGCCATACACCTTCTATATCTCTCTTTTGCTCAAATTATCATTCAATCTAATTCTTACCATACATTCTGTATCTCCTTTTTTTCTCAAATTATAATTCAATCTAATTCTTACCATACACCTTCTGTATCGCCCCTTTTCCTCAAATTATAATTCAATCTAATTCTTACCATACACCTTCTGCATCTCCCTTTTTCTCAAATTATAATTCAATCTAATTATTACCATACCTCTTTTGCTCAAATTATAATTCTATCTAATTCTTACCATACACCTTCTGTATCTCCCTTTTGCTTAAATTATAATTCGATCTAATTCTTAGCATACACCTGTATCTCCCCTTTTTCTCAAATTATAATTCAATCAAATTCTTACCATACACAGTCTCTATCTCCCTTTTGCTCAAATTATAATTCAATCTAATCGTTACCAAACACCTTCTGTATCTCCCTTTTCCTCAAATTATAATTCACTCTAATTCATACCATACAAATTCTGTATCTCCCTTTTTCCCAAATTATAATTCAGTCTAATTCTTACCATACAACTTCTGTATCTCCCTTTTTCCCAAATTATAATTCAATCTAATTCTTACCATACACCTTCTGTATCTCCCTTTTAATCAACTTATAATTCAATCTAATTCTTACCATACACCTTCTGTATCTCTCTTTTTCTCAAATTATAATTCAATATAATTCTTACCATACTCCTATATCTCCCTTTTTCCAAAATTATAAATCAATCTAATTCTTACCATTCATTTTCTGTATCTCCCTTTTTCTCAAATTATAATTCAATCTAATTCTCACCATACACCTTCTGTATTTCCCTTTTTCCCAAATTATAATTCAATCTGATTGTTACCATACACCTTCTGTATTTCCCTTTTTCCCAAATTATAATTCCATCTAATTCTTACCATACACCTTCTGTATCTCCCTTTTTATCAAATTATAATTCAGTCTTATTCTTACCACACACCTTCTGTATCTCCCCTTTTTCTCAGATTGCAATTCAATCTCATTCTTACCATACACCTTTTGTATCTCCCTTTTTCTCAAATTATAATTCAATCTAATTCTTACCATACACCTGAATCTTCCCTTTTTCTCAAATTATAATTTCATTCTAATTCTTACCATACACCTTCTGTATCTCCTTTTTCTCAAAGTCACCAAATCGGCGCCAGGATAGTGTTTTTGGCGCCATTAATTAAGTCTCCGCTGAGCTTGTTTTCTTTGGTGACTTCCCGTTTTCTTCAAGCTCAATTAGTCACGCCTAAAACGTGCCAGGTCACGCATTTTTAATCATTTTTACTTTATGGTATTTATACGAATGTCACACATTGTGTATCACATGTTTCTTCATTCACAGGCATCAAGACTGTATCTATATTGTAGCTCTGTATGTTTTGTATTGTAATTTGTACTCGTTCACTGCATATTATTGTTTATTGTTTCGACCTCAGGTCACAGTCAATTCCATTGTCTCTCACGGCCCGGCGTCAGTCGCCGCAATATAAGCTGCCTGGATCTGTAATAAAGTAGCAGTAACTTTTACCTGCTCGTTTCTTTGACACCTTACAGTGGTGACCCCGGAGTATCCGGAGCCATTAGCGGACTCACACGGCGACTCAGTCTTGGCTCCAGGATTTTCCAAAACGCTCTTAGCGGCCTAAACACGGCGCTGTAACCAGCGTTTGAGCGTGCTGACTCTCGTCGTCGTACCCCACCAGCGTCACTAGCGGAACCACACGCCGCGAAAGTGCGTACGACGCGAGTACCCCACTCCAGTAAGGGGGTCAAAGGAGCGAGCATGGACGCGGATATCCCCTCCTTCATGCAGTTAAACGGACCCCGCGGACCCGAGGTTTACCTACCTCCCATCACAGCCGCGCCCGCCCCGCATCGAGGCCCTCCCGCAACTCCACACCAGCGCCCTCAAACACGACGGCCGCCGGGCAACACAATCGCGGGCCGCCCTCACCGTAAAGCTGCCGCCGTTTACGCAGGGGAACCCATCGATGTGGCTGCGCAGGGTGGAGAGCCACTTCAGAATCGCGGACCTCACGGACGAAATCCTACAGGCCGACACAGTGCTCAACGCCCTTCCGGAGGACGTGTACAGAAAACTCATCTCGCGAGTACCGAAACACACACCCTCACATACAGCACCACAAAAAGTTCCTCCTCGAAGCTTGCTCCCTGCCCATCGCCGAGCGGGCCGCCCGTGCTATCGACCTTGCCAATAATCCACGCCACGACCTCAATCCAAGAGACGGCAGGGCATGGTCGTAGATCTCCTGTCAATACCAGTCTTGGGTGGCACAAACAAGCGGCAGGAGATAAGCTTCATACGGGAAATCTTCCTTCGCCAACTCCTCCCGGAAGTACGCAACCAGATCGCTCACCCCTACACCATGCCTGTCGAGGACCTCATAGAGGCGGCACAACACCTCACAGACTCCGTCAAGGCTTCACAGCGGCTAAAACCGGCCACACAGCCGGTCAGCTCCGTCCAGCCTGAAGAGGACGAGCAGCCCGTCAACGCCATCGCCAACAGACGTCCACCGAACCACAGCAGACGGAGGTCCCCGGGCTTCTGTCGCTACCACAAGTGGTTCGGAAAGGACGCCCGAAACTGCCTGCCGCCCTGCTCGTTCAACCGTTCAAAAAACGGGGGTGGCGGCGGCCAGCAGGACAGGCCGCCATGGCAGCCGAAGAACCCAGGGCCTCAAAAACAGTAGGTTTTTACGTCCGCGACACCGTCTCCGGCAGGATGATGCTGGTCGACACAGGAGCCTTTAAGTCGGTCTTCCCAGCATCCAGAGGACCGCAACCAGACACCAGACCCGCCGCTTTCCTGACGGCCGCCAACGGAACCCCATCTCTCCCACGGCACCAGGCTCCTGTCGATCTCCATCCTTGGCCAGAGTTACTCCTGGGACTTCATCGTCAATTAAAGGAACCCCACTCCTGGGGGCCGATTTTCTGGCGCACTTCGGCCTGCTAGTCGACGTGGGGCGCAAGCGCCTCCTCGATACCGACTCCTGCCGGTCTCTCCCGTTAACGGCGGGACCCAGACCCACCATCAGCGCCGCTCGCCCCCACCAGTATGTACACCTTCTGTCGGAGTTCCCTGAGGTATTTAAGCCCGAGCCGCCAAGTCCCCGGGGCCCCAGCCAAGCACGGCATATACCACCATATAGTGACTAAAGGGCCCCGACACATCAAATTAAGTTCATGAGCTTCCCCCTCAGCGCCTTCAGGAGGCGAAAAAGCATTCGCGGAGATGGAACAGATGGGCATCTGCAGGAAAGCCTCCAGTCCATGGGCCTCCCCCTCCACATGGTGCAGAAACCGGACGGCTCCTGGAGACCCTGCGGCGACTACAGGCGGCTCAACATTGCAACAGAGCCCGACCACTACCCTCTACCCAATATGCAAGACCTCACGGCCTCCTTTCACGGGGCCAAAATATTCACTAAATTGGACCTTCTTAAATCTTATTTCCAGGTACCTGTTGCGCCAGAGGACATACCAAAGACAGCCATCATCACGCCCTTCGGGTCCTATGTGTTCGCCTTCTCCACCTTCGGGCTGAGGAACGCCGGGGCCACCTTCCAGCGGCTCATGGACAGCATCCTGGGGACCTAAAATTTGCGTCTGCTCAAATTCGACGACATTCTCATATTTTCCAGGTCTCACAGCGAACACCAGAGGCACATCAAAGCAGTCCTCCAGCGCCTCCAAGAAAACGGCCTCGTCGTCCGTTTTGACAAGTGTACCTTCGGCGTCCAGAAAGCAGAATTCCTGGGTCACGAGGTGTCTCCGACAGGCGCGTCCGCCCTCTTACATCGAAAGTGGCAGCCGTAGCCAAGTTCCCGACACCCACCTCCATCAAGGCCGTCCAGGAGTTCCTTGGGATGGTAAACTTCTACAGGCGGTTCATCCCGGGATCGCGCACACCACGGCCCCTGACGGAAGTCCTAAAAGGTCAACCGAAGTCCCTGTCTTGGGGACCCAGCCAGCAGCAGGCCTTTTCCTGACGAAGGCCGCCCTCACAAGGCAACCGCCTTGGCACACCAGGATCCCAAGGCTCCCCTCCAGCTGACGACAGACGCCAGTAACGTTGCCTGCGGTGCTGTTCTGGAGCAAATCATCAACGGCGCCCCCAGCCCATCGCCTTCTTCAGCAAGAAGTTCAGTCCCGCAGAGTCCCGCTACAGCACCTTCGACAGGGAACTCTGCGCGATGTACGCGCGCAGTTCGGCACTTCAAGTTCCTCCTGGAGGGACGCCCTTCACAATCTTCACAGACCACCAGCCACTGGTTCACGCCTTCACGAAGCAGGGGACGCATGGTCTTCCAGACAGCAGCGCCACCTCTCAGCCATAGCCGAATTTACCTGTTCCGTCAGGTACCTCCCGGCAAGAAAAATCCCGTAGCAGACGCCCTCTCCAGAGTCGAGTTGAACGCAGTGCAGCTTGTGTAGATTACCAGGACCTTGCCAGAGAACAGGCGCTGACCCAGAAACCCCAGCATACCGCACCGCCATCACATCCCTCAAGTGGCGGGACGTGACCCTCGCCCCGGAGGCCCCAGCCTGCTCTGTGACATCAGCACAGGCCAGCCCGCCCTCTGGTTCCAGCCTCACGCCGCCGCCAGGTATTCGACATCATTCACGGCCTCTCACCCCTCCGGCAGGACCACGGCCAAACTGCTTTCAAAAAAGTTCGTCTGGCACGGGTGCAAAAGGACGCCACAGCCTGGGCAAAACAGTGCCTGCAGTGCCAGACCAGTAAAGTGGGTCGTCACACGCAGTCGGGGGTAGGCGAGTTCCCACAGCCAGGGGCGTATCGGCCACATCCACATCGACGTCGTCGGGCCTTCCCCATCAGGCGGATCCAGATACCTCCTGACGGTGGTAGACCGTTCGACGAGGTGGCCCGGCCACACCCATGCAAGAAGCCACCGCCAGCGCGTGCGCTGAGGCCCTGCTCTCCAGTTGGGTTAGCCGCCAAGGCATCCCGGACCACATCACAACCGACAGGCCCCGCTTTCCTCTCCGAGTTGTGGTCTGCCCTGGCTCAACTGCTGGGAACCACGCACCACACCACCACAGCGTACAACCCAGCGGCCAACGGCCTGGTTGAACGGTTCCACAGGTCCTTAAAGTCATCCCTCATGGCCCGCTGCACCGCCGAGGACTGGAAACATCAGCTGCCGTGGGTCCTCCTCGGGTTGAGGACCGCCCCCAGAGCCGACGGCACCCCATCCGCAGCTGAACAAACCTATGGGGAACCCCTCGTGGTGCCGGGAGAGCTCGTGACAGATGAACGCCACTCCCCATCTCTGCAGAGGCTCCGCGGCGTGGCGGCAAGTTCGCCCCTTGCAGGCGCTCATACATCGACAAAGCAACCACCTTCATGCCGCCACAGCTGTCATCCGCCACCCACGTCTTCGTCAGAGTCGACGCCGTCCGTCCACCACTAACTAAGCCCTACAGGGGACCCTTCCGCGTGCTGGAGCGGAACAGCAAGGCGTTCCAGCTGGCACTCCCAGGCAAGAACGACTGGGTTTCCATAGACCGGCTAAAGCCCGCCTTCCTGTCGGAGAGTCCCGGCAGCGACGCAGCACCCCTTCCGCCCCAAACGCACTCCAGCACGCCCTCACTTTTCGCAGGCGCGGCCGCCCCAGGAAGGAAACGCCCAAACAGCAGCCTCACAGGCGGGAGGCCCCTCAGTTATCTTCAGGAGCCGCGGCACCCTTCAGCGTCCCAGCAGGTACAGGGATTAATCAGACGCGTCCCTCGTCTTGGGGGGGGAGTATTTGTAAAGTCACCAAATCGGCGCCAGGATAGTGTTTCGGCGGCGCCATTAATTAAGTCTCCGCTGAGCTTGTTTTCTTTGGTGACTTCCCGTTTTCTTCAAGCTCAATTAGTCACGCCTAAAACGTGCCAGGTCACGCATTTTAATCATTTTTACTTTATGGTATTTATACGAATGTCACACATTGTGTATCACATGTTTCTTCATTCACAGGCATCAAGACTGTATCTATATTGTAGCTCTGTATGTTTTGTATTGTAATTTGTACTCGTTCACTGCATATTATTGTTTATTGTTTCGACCTCAGGTCACAGTCAATTCCATTGTCTCTCACGGCCCGGCGTCAGTCGGCCGCAATATAAGCTGCCTGGATCTGTAATAAAGTAGCAGTAACTTTTACCTGCTCGTTTCTTTGACACCTTACACTTTTTTCTCAAATTATAATTCAATCTAATTCTAACCACACATCTGTATCTCCCTTTTTCTCAAATTATAATTCAATCTTATTCTTACCATACACCTTCTGTATCTCCCCTTTTTCCCAAATTATAATTCAATCTAATTCTTACCATACACCTTCTGTACCTCCCTTTTTCTCAAATTATAATTCACTCTAACTCTTACCATAAACATTCTGTATCTCCCTTTTTCTCAAAGTATAATTCAATCTAAATCTTACCATTCACCTTCTGTATCTCCCTTTTTCTCAAATTATAATTCAATCTTATTCTTACCACACACCTTTTGTATCTCCCTTTTGCTCAAATTATAATTCAGTCTAATTCCTACCATACACCTTCTGTATCTCCTTTTCTCAAATTATAATTCAGTCTAATTCATACCATACACCTTCTGTATCTCCCCTTTTTCTCAAATTATAATTCAATCTAATTCTTACCATACACCTTTTGAATCTCCATTTTTCCCAAATTATAATCCAATCTAATTCTTACCATACACCTTCTATATCTCCCTTTTTCTCAAATTATAATTCAGTCTCATTCTTACCATACACCTGTATCTCCCTTTTTCTCAAATTATAATTCAATCTGATTCTTACCATACACATTCTATATCTCCATTTTTTCCAAATTATAATTCAATCTAATTCTTACCATACACCTTCTGTATCTCCCTTTTTCTCAAATTATGGTTCAGTCTAATTCTTACCATACACCTTCTGTATCTTCATTTTCCCAAGTATAATTCAATCTAATTTTTACCATACACCATCTGCATCTCCCTTTTGCTCAAATTATAATTCAATCTAATTCTTACCATACACCTTCTGTTTCTCCCTTTTGATCAAATTATAATTCAATCTAATTGAGGCGCCCGGTGGAGCAAGGGCACAAGCGCCACTGCAGCCAAAATAGAGTTAGCAGTAAGACATTTTTCCCCAGGTTTCGCCCTGTGCATCAGTACATCGTATGTGACCTTTTGGTTGAAATATTATGGTCTAATATGCCATTGAACACAAGTACTTTTTCACCCTTACATGATGTAGAAATTTCAGCCAACAGACTCGCTTGCATAAGGGCACTTCTCAACTGTCCCTTTAAACCTGGGGTGGTCAGAGCAGGAGGTATGGGGGAGTAAGCATTGATGTCTCTCTTCAACTATCTCCCGCTTGGACTCAGCGTCCAGTGAAAACCTGCACAGACTGGTTTCCCGTTTCTATTCGCTTGCCGCTGCTCTATCTCGTATGACGGAACACAGAGACACCTTCTCATCCTTTCTCTTCTCACATGCTCTTTTGTTATCAGATGGTTTGATATATTTTCACTTCTTATGAGTATTTTCTTGGCAATTAAATAGTATTTTTACCATGGCTGATAATGTTAATAACAGCAATCACCAAGAGATCGATATTATTGAAGGTGAAGTTATCAATAGTGGTGCAAGTGAAGATATTGATTAGCCTGGTTCTTCACATGGTCATAAAAGGAAGGCCCATCCTGAAGCTTGGAAAGTGGATATCGCTAAAAAACTTCGTAATGAAGGTAAGGCTTATACTAGTCGAAAGACTCCTAAAGAAGTAGAAGCCCGTAAAATTGGACCTGCTTGTGCTGACGGGTGTTTTCAGAAAGTTACTATGCCTGTGATAGAGGCATTGTTTAAAGATTAATGGGGCATGGGGAACTACAATGCCCAGACATCATATTTGCAGGAATTAATGGTTTCAGTGCCAATAAAACGTCGAAGGAAACACAGAGAGGAAAGTTCATGTACACAAACAATTTTGTATAGTGTGATGTATGGAGATAAGCATTACAATGTGTGCAAAAAAGCTTTTATGGCTATTTTTGGAATAAGGGACAAGAGGGTGTGTTGTTTTAAAGAACTTGACAGTGGCAAAAACAACAGTGGCTGACAAGCGAAGAACAAACGCAAGGGTGTCAAAATTTTCTGGGGAAAAACAGACCTTGTGCGCGAACACATTAGGAAGTTGTAGACCATGACATATTATTCTCGCGCAAAATCTAGTAACCGCATGTACATGGAATCAAATTTTGGTGTTGTGAAGTTGTATGATATGTATGTGAAGTTTATTAAAGATGAGCACCCAAATGTGGATTTTGTCTCTTTTAATTATTATAGCATGCCTCCAGTTGATACATGCAACACTTGTGATTTATTGTCAGCAAATATTTCAAAATATAAACAAATGGGTTGTGAACAGGCTCAATTGGATGAAAAGCTACGTGAGTTGGATGCACATAAAGTGCTTGCAACACAAGGTAGAGCTGCATTTGATAGCTTTAGTACTTCAGACAATGATGATTTTATGGCGTTATGTTTCGATCTGCAACAAACATTGCCGACACTCAAGCTGAGTACTAGCGTTGCTTTTTTATAAAAGAAAACGTGGACACACATCTTTTGTGTTTTTAACGTAATAACTCAGAAATCGCACCCAGTACTTCAGGGACTTTGACACTCAAGAAGGAGGAAGACTTAATGATACCCCTGAAGAAGAGAAGGTCCCAGTCAGAGATGCTAACGTTGATGACCTGGACATGATTTTCACTTGTGATAATGTTTATGGTATTATTTTCAATAATTTCAAACAATTTTATTTTTTATTTACCATTCTTCAAAAAATTTTAAAACCATATTATTGATTAAAATTCAGGAATTACAATCAATGTGTTTTTTAATCCTATTTAGCTTTTTTTGTATTGAGCTTTCTCATTTTTTATTATTTATTTATTTTTCGTGTGTGTGTGTTTACCATGACTTTTTTCTTAAATGTTATAATGTCAATAATTAAGGAAGGGCCAAAGAAAGAAAATAAACTGCAAAAATCGTAACTATCAAATAAAATAATACGTTGGTACACTCTTTTTTACCTTACATTTTATACTATAGCTTAAGTATAACATATAATAACGGCATAATATTGGGATATATGTTACACAGATAAATTTCCTTTAAAATGACGAAAACTAGATTAAAATCGTATGGTTGGTTTCAAAGATATTGATGTTTGCAAACTTTAAATGCATTTTTCTCAGTTTGTAAAAAACGGCACTTCCACACTTGCTCCGCTGGGCACCTCAATTCTTACCATAAGCCTTCTATATCTCCCTTTTTCTAAAACTATAAGTCAATCTAATTCTTACCATACACCTTCTGTATCTCCCTTTTTCTCAAATTATAATTCAATCTAATTCTTACCATACACCTAATGCATCACCCTTTTTCTCAAATTATAATTCAATATTATTCTTACCATACACCTTCTGTATCTTCCTTTTGCTCAAATTATAATTCAATCTAATTTTTACCATACACCTTCTGTATCTCCTTTTTTCTAAAATTATAATTCAAAATAATTCTTAACATAAACCTTCTGTATCTCCCTTTTTCTCAAACTATAATTCAGTCTAATTCTTACCACACACCTTCTGTATCTCCCATTTTCTCAAAATAATTCAATCTAATTCTTACCACACACCTTCTGTATCTCCCTTTTCCTCAAATTATAATTCAATGTAATTTTTACCATACACCTTCTGTATCTCCCGTTTTCTCAAATTATAATTTAATCTATTCTTACCATACACCATCTGTATCTCCCTTTTCCTCAAATTATAATTCAATCTAATATTTACCACACCTTCCCTATCTCCCTTTTCTCAAATTATAATTCAATCTAAAAATATTCTTACCATACACCCTCTATATCTCCCTTTTTCTCAAATTATAATTTAATCTAAATCTTACCTTACACCATCTGTATCAATTTTTCTCAGATTATAATTCAATCTAATTCTTACCATACACCATCTGTATCTCCCTTTTCTCAAATTATAATTCAATCTAATTGCTACCATACACCTACATCTCACCTTTTTTTCAAATTATAATTCAATCTAATTCTTACCATACACCTTCTGTATCTCCCTTTTTCTCAAATTATAATTCAGTCTAATTCTTACCATACACCTACATGTCCCCTTTTTCTCAAATCATAATTCAATCTCATTTTTAACGTACACCTTCTATATCTGCCTTCGTCTCAAATTATAGTTCAATCTAATTCTTACCATACACCTTCTGTATCTCCCTTTTTTCTCAAATTATAATTCAATTTTATTCTTACCAAACACCTTCTGTATCTCCCTTTTTCTCATATTGTAATTCAATCTAATTCTTACCATACACCTTCTGTATCTCCCTCTCTCTCAAATTATAATTCATTCTAACTCTTACCATAAAACTTCTGTATCTCCCTTTTTCTCAAATTATAATTCATTCTTATTTTTACCACACACCTTTTATATCTCCCCTTTTTCTCATATTGTAATTCAATCTAATTCTTACCAAACACCTTCTGTATCTCCCTTTTTCCCAAATTATAATTCGATCTAAAATTCTTACCGTACACCACCTATATCTCCCTTTTCCGCAAATTATAATTCAATCTAATTCTTACCATAAATCTTCTCTAACTTCCTTTTTCCCAAATTATAGTTCAATCTATATCTTACCGTACATGTACTGTATCTCCCTTTTGCTCAAATTATAATTCAATCTAATTCTTACCATAAATCTTCTCTAACTTCCTTTTTCCCAAATTATAGTTCAATCTATTTCTTACCATACATGTACTGTATCTCCCTTTTTCTCAAATTATAATTCAATCTAATTCTTACCATACACCTTGTGTATCTCCCATTTTCTCGAATTATAATTCAATCTAATTCTACATTTTCTGTACATTTTTATCAAATTTTATCAATCTCATTCTTATCATACACCTTTTTTCTTTTCAAATTTTAATTCAATCTAATTCTTGCCATACACCTTCTTTATCTCCCTTTTTCCAAAATTATAATTCAATCTTATTCTTACCATACACCTTCTGTATCTTCCTTTTGCTCAAGTAATAATTCAATCTAATTCTTACCATACACCTTCTGTATCTCCCTTTTTCTAAAATTATAATTCAAAATAATTCTTACCATACACCTTCTGTATCTCCCTTTTTCCCAAGTCATAAATCAATCTAATTCTTACCATCCATTTTCTGTATCTACCTTTTTCCAAAATTATAATTCAATCTAATCTCACCATACATCTTCTGTATCCCCCTTTTTCTCAAATTATAATTCAATCTAATTCTTACCATACACCTTCTGTGTCTCCCTTTTTCCCAGATTATAATTCAATCTAATTCTTACCATACACCTTCTGTGTCTCCCTTTTTCTCAAATTATAATTATATCTTATTCTTACCACACACCTGTATCTCCCCTTTTTCTCAGATTGTAATTCAGTCTAATTCTTAACATACACTTCTGTATCTCCCTTTTTCTCAAATTATAATTCAATCTAATTCTTACTGTACACCTTCTGTATCTCCTTTTTTCTCAAGTTATGATTTAACCTAATTCTAACCACACACCTTCTGTATCTCCCTTTCTCTCAAATTATAATTCACTCTAACTCTTACCATAAACATTCTGTATCTGCCTTTTTCTCAAATTATAATTCAATCTTATTCTTATCATACACCTTCTGTATCTCCCTTTTTCTCAAATTATAATTCAATCTAAAATTCTTACTGTACACCATCTATATCTCCCTTTTCCTCAAATTATTATTCAATCTAATTCTTACCATAAACTTTTTCTATCTTCCTTTTTCCCAAAATATAATTCAAACCATTTCTTACCATACACCTTCTATATCTCCATTTTTCCCAAATTATAAATCAAGCTAATTCTTACCATACACCTTCTATATCTCCATTTTTCCCAAATTATAAATCAATCTAATTCTTACCATACACCTGTATCTCCCTTTTCCTCAAATTATAATTCAATCTAATTCTTACCATACACCTTCTATATCTCCCTTTTTCTCAAATTATAATTCAGTCTACTTCGTACCATACACCTTCTGTGTCTCCCTTTTGATCAAATTACAATTCAATCTAATAATATTCTTACATACATCTTCTATATCTCATTTTTTCTCAAATTATAATTCAATCTAATTCTTGCCATACACCTTCTGTATCTCCCTTTCAATCAAATTATAATTCAGTATTATTCTCACCATACACCTGTATCTTCCTTTTGCTGAAAATATAATTCAAGGTAACTCTTACCATACACATTCTGTATCTACCCTTTTTCTCAAATTACAATTCATTCTAATTCTTAAAGGTGTATCTCCATTTCTCTCAAATTATTATTCAATCTAATTCTTACAATACACATTCTGTAAGTCCCTTTTTTCTCAAATGATAATTCAATCTAATTCTTACCATACACATTCCGTATCTCCCATTTTCTCAGATTATAATTCAATCTAATTCTTATTAACCACCTTTTGTTTCTCCCTTTTTCTCAAATTATAATTCAATATAATGCTTACCATACACCTTCTGTATCTCCCTTTTTCTCAAACTATAATTTAAACTAATTATTACCATACACCTTGTTTATGTACGTTTATCAGATATTACAATTCATTCTAATTCCTAACGCATACACGTTCTGTATGTCCCTTTTTCTCAAACTACAATTCAATCTAATTCTTAGCATAAATCTTCTGTATCTCTCTTTTTGTCAAATTATAATTCAATCTAATTATTACCATACACCTTCTGTATCTCTTTTTCTCAAACTATATTTCAATTTAATTCTTACCATACACCTTCTTTATGTCCCTTTTTCTGAAATTATAATTCAATCTAATTTTTACCATATATATTCTGTATCTCCCTTTTTCTCAAATTATAATTGAATCTCATTCTTACCATACACCTTCTGTATCTCCCTTTTTCTCAAATTATAATTCTATCTAACTCTTACCATACACCTTCTATATCTCTCTTTTTATGAACTATAATTCAATCTTATTCATACCCTACACTTTCTGTATCTCCCTTTTTCTCAAATTATAATTCAATCTAATTCTTACCATACACCTTCTATATCTCCCATTTTCTCAAAATTATAATTCAATGTAATTCTTACCATACACCTTCTTTATCTCCCTTTTTCCAAAATTATAATTCAATGTAATTCTTACCATACACCTTCTGTATCTCCTTTTTCTCAAATTATATTTCAATCTTATTTTAACCGTACATCTTCAGTATCTCCCTTTTTCTCAAATTATACTATCACCTAATTCTAAGCATACACCTTCTCTATCTCTCTTTTTCCAAATTATAATTCAATCTAATTGTTACTATACACCTATATATACATTTTCCTCAAATTATAATTCAATCTATTTCTTACCATACACCTTTTGTATCTCCCTTTTCCTCAGATTATAATTCAATCTAATTCTTACCATACAACTTCGGTATCTCCTTTTTCTCAAGTTTTAATTCAATGTAATTCTTTCCATACACCTTCTGTATCTCCCTTTTTCTCAAATTAAAAGTCACTCTAACTCTTAACATAAACCTTTTGTATCTCCCTTTTTCTCAAACTATAATTCAGTCTAATTCTTACCACACACCGTCTGTATCTCCCATTTTCTCAAAATAATTTAATCTAATTCTTACCACACACCTTCTGTATCTCCCTTTTTCTCAAATTATAATTTAATCTATTCTTACCATACACCATCTGTATCTCCCTTTTCCTCAAATTATAATTCAATCTAATATTTACCACACCTTCCCTATCTCCCTTTTCTCAAATTATAATTCAATCTAATAATATTCTTACCATACACCCTCTATATCTCCCTTTTTCTCAAATTATAATTCAATCTAAATCTTACCTTACACCATCTCTATCAATTTTTCTCAGATTATAATTCAATCTAATTTTTACCATACACCTTCTGTATCTCCCTTTTCTCAAATTATAATTCAATCTAATTACTACCATATACCTACATCTCGCCTTTTTTTCAAATTATAATTCAATCTAATTCTTACCACACACCTTCTGTATCCCCCTTTTTCTCAAATTATAATTCAATCTAATTCTTATATACACCTACATCTCCCCTTTTTCTCAAATTATAATTCAATTTTATTCTTACCAAACGCCTTCTCTATCTCCCTTTCTCTCAAATTATAATTCACTAACTCTTACCAAAAACCTTCTGTATCTCCCTTTTTCTGATATTATAATTCAATCTTATTCTTACCATACACCTTCTGTATCCCCCTTTTTCTCAAATTATAATTCAATCTTATTCTTACCACACACTTTTTATATCTCCCTCTATTCTCATATTGTAATTCAATCTAATTCTTATCAGACACCTTCTGTATCTCCCTTTTTCCCAAATTATAATTCAATCTAAAATTCTTACTGTACACAACCTATATCTCCCTTTTCCGCAAATTATAATTCAATCTAATTCTTACCATAAATCTTCTCTAACTTCCTTTTTCCCAAATTATAGTTCCATCCATTTCTTACCATACATGTACTGTATCTCCCTTTTGCTCAAATTATATTTCAATCTTATTCTTACCATACACCTTCTGCATCTCCATTTTCCCCAAATTATAATTCAATCTAATTCTTACCATACACCTTCTATATCTCCCTTTTCCTCAAATTATAATTCAGCCTAATTCTTACCATACACCTTCTATATCTCCCTTTTTCTCAAATTATAATTCAATCTAATTGTTACCATACACATTCTGTATCTCCCTTTTTCTCAAATTATCATTCAATCTCATTCTTACCATACACCATCTATATCTCCCTTTTGCTCAAATTATAATTCAATCTAATAATATTCTTACCATACACCTTCTATATCTCCTTTTTTCACAAATTATAATTCAATCTAATTTTTACCATACACCTTCGGTATCTCCCTTTGTCTCAAATTATAGTTCAGTCTAATTCTTACCATACACCCTCTGTATCTCCCTTTTTCTCAAATTATAATTCAATATTATTCTTACCATACACCTTCTGTATCTTCCTTTTGCTCAAATTATAATTCAATCTAATTCTTACCATACACCTACTGTATCTCCTTTTTAATGAAATTATAATTCAAGCTAATTCTTACCATAGACTTTCTGTATCTTCTTTTCGATCAAATTATAATTCAGTATTATTCTCACCATACACCTTCTGTATCTTCCTTTTCCTCAAATTATAATTAAATGTAATTCTTACCATACACATTCTGTATCTCCCCTTTTTCTCAAATTACAATTCAGTGTAATTCTTACCATACACATTCTGTATCTCCCTTTTGCTCAAATTATAACTCAATATAATTCTTACCAAACACCTTTTGTTTCTCCCTTTTTCTGAAATTATAATTCAATATAATGCTTATCATACACTTTCTGTATCTCCCTTTTTCTCAAACTATAATTCAATCTAATTCTTACCATACACCTTGTTTATGTCTCTTTATCTCAAATTACAAGTCATTCTAATTCAGTATTATTCTCACCATACACCTTCTGTATCACCTTTTTCTCAAATTATAATTCAGTGTAATTCTTACCATACACATTCTGTATCTCCCTTTTTCTCAAATTCAGTCAATTCAGTGCGTATCTCCCTTTCTCTCAAATTACAATTCTTACCATACACATTCTGTATCTCCTTTTGCTCAAATTATAACTCAATATAATTCTTACCAAACACCTTTTGTTTCTCCCTTTTTCTGAAATTATAATTCAATATAATGCTTATCATACACTTTCTGTATCTCCCTTTTTCTCAAACTATAATTCAATCTAATTCTTACCATACACCTTGTTTATGTCT